>NW_027008360.1:14659-15457 GCF_036934945.1 Oncorhynchus masou masou | reverse complement strand
GCAAGCGCCATGCTGCTACAGGACTGCAGACAACAAGAGCCAACGTTACGTTTCTCTCAAGATTAGAATACTTGTTGTAGCTATACAGTAACACGTTAGCTAACGTGCTAGCCACAGTTTGCATCCATGACATACTTGCGTCATACAGTTAATTCAGGTTTAGCTCATGTCATTTGTAATAACTGTCTCTCTGTAGTTTATTTTGCTGCCACCACGGTGAACCACGCGTATTTCTGCGTGCGCCGCCATCTGTTCCACTGGATGTCATAAGGTGAATTCACCAATTTTTCGCTCATTTCAACTATGACCTCATTTCAACGACTTCTGGACCCAACAATACATGGTATGCTTCTGTCCTCATTTATTCAAAACTGGTTCGTAGTCGCCCTCAAGAGTTCTTTCTCAAATTACTGCATTTGATTTGTTATTTAAAAAAATGATTTTACCTTATTTAACGAGGCAAGCTGCTAAGAACACATTCTTATTTACAATGTTATCTATTGCTCATCATTGGTGTCATTACTTATTTATTTGTTGTCTCATCACATTTTTCTACAAAAAAACGGAAACGGAGCTAATACACCAGTATTTATTGTTTCGAGTGGTCTTTTTAGTGGTATGGGGATCCAGTATTGCGTCGCTGATTGCATTGATTGACAGATCTTCCTGAAGTTGTTTATTACGTCAAAGTGCATTCACATTATGGCGTTAGCTGAGTCTACCGTATAAAATGCGGTAGTTTATCTCTTTGGTAATCACTTGGTAAAGTTTTACATGATGGGAACATAGGCTCCAGCC
>NW_027008360.1:0-14159 GCF_036934945.1 Oncorhynchus masou masou | reverse complement strand
TTCAGTGACAACTAAAAATACAACTTCGTAACATTAAACATTCTTGAAAATGCAAGTGTCTTACACCCTTCAAAAGAATAGAATCTTGGTAATCAAACTACGTTTTCCAATTTAAAATAGCTATTACAGAGAACAAATCCCATGCTTTTGTTTGAGGTTAACATTTTGTGTAAAGATTTATAGGGTGAACATGCAAGCTTGTATAAATTAGTAACACACACTGTCCGCATTAGGGAAATTTGCGCAATATACAATTTACTATGGCAAAGAAATTCAACATGTCAATTTAAGATGATTGTATTTGTTGCCTACTCACAAAGTATTACCAAAGACTTATTACTTTGTTTGTTTGTCACCCGAAAATTCAGTCTCAGCCAATGATTGTTAATATCCTCAATTCCTTACCTGACCCTTACAGACACAGATGCCTGACCTGAAGACATTCAAACAGCACTTTGAGAGCAAGCATCCCAAGTCCCCAATGCCACCAGAGCTGGTTGATGTTGAGACTTAAAACGATGACACACACAATGGACCTACAGCTGGGGTAAGATGCAGTATACAGCGGGAAGAAAAAGTAAGTGAACCCTTTGGAAATACCTGGATTTCTTTTTTTTAAATTTTTTTTTTTATACGTAGTTTTTATTGTAGGAACACAAAGAAAGTACAAATAAAGCCAAATAAAAGAACAACAACAAAAAAAGATCTGGCAGTTACAGTGCACTTCATACCTTCATCATCATACCATCATATTAGTTACATTGACATCTTTGAATTAGACCTTTTCCAAGTACGAAACCCATTTTTCCCAGTATTCTTGACCTCTCTCCTGTTGAGTTCTTAAAGCAAAGGTCATACGCTCCATGTGGTGTATTTCTTCTACAATGTCTATCCATTGTGTCACTGTGGGAGGGTCTTTTTGTAGCCATTTCCTAGTGATAGCCTTTTTACTGGCTGCCAGTAGGACCTTCAAGAGGTACTTTTCTCTATTGTGTAAGTTATCAGGTATTTCACCCATGTACAAAGAAATGAATGTTTGTTCTATGTCAAATCCCATTATTTTTCCAATGTTAGATCTTATTTCTCCCCAGTAAGTTTTGATTGCGGGGCAAGTCCAAAAGATATGAGAGTGGTCCGCCCTCAATAGACCGCATTCTCTCCAACAAGGGTGTTGTGAGCCAGTCTGTTTTGATTTCAGTTTAGGTGTTATGAAGAAACGTATAACATTCTTCCAACAGAATTCTCTCCATGACCTTGAGTTGGTGGAGCTTTGTTGAGTCTCTAATATATTCAACCATGTTTCATCAGTTATTTCAAAATGTTTCGTTCTGCCCCTGAACAGTTTCGTCATTGAAAATTTCTTACCATGAGTAAAATTTAAAATCAGTTATTTCAATGTTAAGTTCCTCCTCACATTTCCTTTTAAAATAGTTTGTAGAATGTTTCTTTGAGGGTTGAATACCCAGGTAGAGATTTTAAATAGTTTTTTTGTTACTCCCCAAGTTGTATGCGTTAGTGAATACTTGGATTCATTTTGGAGGTGCTCGAGGGTCAGTCACTTTTATCTCCCTTAAGAAATAGTGTCGTACTTGTAGGTATCTGTAAAAATCTTGTTTATCCAAGCCATGTTTTTTACTTAGGTCCTGGAAGTTATCTAGGTTCCCATTCCTTATAATTGTACTGAATGATGTGATGCCTTTCTGCGTCCATTGTTTAAACCTGCTGTCCTGAGTTGCAGGGATGAAGCTGGGGTCGTATGCGGGCCAACTCAGCAGTTTGATCTCTGTCTAAATTATTTTGTTTAACTACCCTAAACCATGTCTTCAGAGAGAAATTAATCCAGTGATTTTGTCTATTGTATATTTCTTTTAAAATATCCTTATTTCCCAAAACTGACTGTATGGGTATCCCTGTCAGAGTAGTCTCGATGTCTTTCCATTTGGATTCGTATTCTGAATTGCACCAACACACCAGGGGTCTCAATTGGGCTGACACATAAATCTTTTAGGTTTGGTAAGGCCATACCCCCACAGTTGTTTTGGTAACTGTAATGTTGTATATCTTGTTCTTGGTCTCTTACTGCTCCAGATGAACCTTGATATCCGTTTATCCCATTCCCTCAACTGTTTAGGCGGGATTTCTATGGGCAGTGATTGGAACAAATACAGTAACCTCGGCAGGATGTTCATTTTGATTGTTTCAATTCTACTACTAAGATCTAAGGGAAGTGAATTCCACCTTTCTAGGTCATCATATATTTTCTTGTTGATGTGATCGTAATTCATGCAATAAAGTTTGGGTATATCTTTTGGTAAATTTACTCCCAGATATTTAATGGATGAAGAGGTCCAGGTGAAGTTATACCTACTCTTCAGCACTTCCTGTGGGGTATAAGTATATACTAGGGCTTGGGTCTTGTGTACGTTAAGCACATACCCTGAATATGTTCCAAATGTTTGTAAAACATCCATCAATCTAGGTACACTTGAGCCTGGGTCTTTAAGGAATAACAGAACGTCATCAGCATACATGCATATCTTATGTTCACTGCCTCATTATTATTCCCTCTAAGGTTGGGTCCTGTTTTATTGCCTGTGCTAATGGTTCGAGGTACAAGGAGAAGAGCGTGGGTGATAGATTACAGCCTTGTCTTGCCCCTCGCTCTAATTTTATTGTTCGTGTCAAATGTCCATTTATCTTTATTCTAGCGGTCGGACATGAATACAGTATTTTGATGCACTGTATCACTTCTTTGTTGAAACCAAATCTTTCCATAACTTGGAATAGGTAATCCCATCCCACTGAATCAAATGCTTTTTCTGCATCTAGGCTGATTAATATTGCACTTGTCTTGAAAAACACAAACGAGAATTCTGAGTAAGGAACATGACATGTAGAGACCATGAACTGTGAGAAAGATTTCTATTATTGATGCATATAGTTTATAATCTGTGTTAAGAATTGCGATAGGTCTATATGAACTGCATTCTTTCTTATCTTTACCCTCTTTTGGGATTACCGATATGATGGCCTCTCTCCATGAGGGTGGGAGACCTCCTCCCTCAGAGTCCAGTTAAAACAGGCCTTAAGTAGAGGTGCTAATTGTTCTCTGAAGGTCTTGAACCATTCTGAAGGGAAGCCATCAGTGCCTGGAGACTTGTTGGCTTTTTGCTGAGATATTGCTTTATTAATTTCTTCGGTGGATATTTCTGAAGATAGTCTATCATTTTGCTCTGTCCCAATTTAGGGGAGATCGAGTGAGTTCAAAAAGTGCTCTATTGTCTGTGCATCTGCCTTCTCTGGTTGCTTGTACAGATTTTTGCAATATGATTCAAATGCATTCTGCATTTCATCTAATTTGCATGTGATCTTTTTTGTTTTGGGGTCTTTTATTTTGAAAATGGTATTCTGTGCTTGTTGTTTCCTGAGTCTCCATGCTAGTAATTTGGTTGCCTTTGAGCCTGCTTCATAATATCGTTGTTTCAGGAACCTAAGCTTTTTCTCTACTTCCTCTCTATGAATCTGGTCAATTTCCTGTTTTACCTTTTGAATCAAAACTTTATATTTCTTGAGGAAAGAGCATTGTTTGTGTGAGCCAAACTTTTTTTATATTATATATTTATTTTATGGCAGGGAAATTCGCAATGACACTTAATGTTAGCTTGATGGCTATTCGTTTTTACCAATTTATGGTACAATGTTATTTGTAATTGTATACATATATATATATATATATATAATTTAGGTCAACCACTTGCGTGGTGCAAAGGACTGTTTTTATTTGCAACTAGTAAGATTTTTGATTTTATTGATTTTATTAGGATCTCTTTTAGTCCCCATTTGGACTAATCTTCCAAGAGTCCTTAACATTAAAATACAATTTATAATACAAACACACTTTCACATATAACACACTATTACAAACATACATAATACACTAGCATAATAACCCAATATTGATTCTTCATCGACTATAGTCCCACAACATTTCTATATACTATATTTAAATTGTTTTTAAATAATGTTTAAACTTTTATATATTGAAAGGTTTCTAGTTTGCTCAGTTAATTTATTCCATTTCTTTATTGCTCTAAATCGAAATGTTATTTTTGTGAGACCCTGATTCATGTGAACGTATACAAGTTTAATATTCTTCATATAGTCACCGTGATAGTAAATGTCCATTTCTGTTTTTTCTATTAATGCCAGGCGAATCCGTAATATTTTTAAGAGACCGGAATGAGGTTTCTAAAGCAGTGTCCTGTATTGAAGACTTTTCCTTAGTTTGGGGTTGGAAAATGAATACCAGTAAGTCAGTCTTATTTCCACTCAAGGATTGTGTTTTACAGGAAGTACAGTGGGGCAAAAAAGTAATTAGTCAGCCACCAATTGTGCAAGTTCTCCCACTGAAAAAGATGAGAGAGGCCTGTATTTTTCAACATAGGTACACTTCAACTATGACAGACAAAATGATGAAATTTACATGCCTCTCTCATCTTTTTAAGTGGGAGAACTTGCACAATTGGTGGCTGACTAAATACTTTTTTGCCCCACGGTATATGGTATCCCATCTAAAGATAAGGTTACTTATCTTGAAATTGTTATATGCAAGGATGAAAAACAAAGGAGTGAATTGAACTTTAACTCCATTGAGAAAACAAAGAACAAATTGAACCTCTTGTTGATGAGAGATATTTCGTTATACGGGTATTATTATCCAAAGCTTGACGTTATCACTTGACTTACCCCCTAAAATTGTAAAGGACTTAGATAAGATTATTTATAGTTTTATTTGATGTGATATCCACAAAAATGATGTGGATATATTGAAGCAACATCTCAAAACATCAGTCAGGAAGTTAAGGCTTGGTCGCAAGTGGGTCTTCCAAATGGACAATAACCCCAGGTATACTACCAAAGTTGTGGAGAAATGACTTAAGGACAACAAAGTCAAGGTATTGGAGTGGCCATCACAAAGCCCTGATCTCAATCCTATAGAAAATTTGTGGGCAGAACTGAAAAGGCGTGTGTGAGCAAGGAGGTCTACAAACCTGACTCAGTTACACCAGCTCTGTCAGGAGGAATGGGCCAAAATTCAGTCAACGTATTGTGGGAAGCTTGTGGAAGTCCACCCGAAACATTTGACCCAAGTTAAACAATTTAAAGGCAATGCTACCAAATACTAATTGAGTGTATGTAAACTTCTGACCCACTGGGAATGTGATGAAAGAAATAAAAGCTGAAATAAATCATTCTCTCTACTATTATTGTAACATTTCACATTCTTAAAATAAAGTGATGATTCTAACTGACCGAAGACAGGGATTTTTTTACTAGGATTAAATGTCAGGAATTGTGAAAAACTGAGTTTAAATGTATTTGGTTAAGATGTATGTAAACATCAGACTTCAACTGTACCTAGAAGTGCACACTATTCTTATTTTTGTTTATGTATCTTAAAAGTAAAAGTAATATAGTCAACTCTACAACTTCTACTACTACTACTACCCTTTATATCATCCAATAATATATAATGAAAAACACTCAACATGAAGAATTAATACAATTATGTTAATTTCAAATATTTATTTTGAAATATAGATTAGGTGCTCTTCTTTTTATAGCAGGAAGTAAAGGGACTGGACAAGGCTTTGCCTATAGCTGAAAACATCCTGGAAATGAGCGAACGCTTCCTTGGTTTCTTCTTGGTGGAGCATACACTCTCTGTTCGGCAGGATTCTTGATCATTGACAATTGCTGAAAAAAAATGTAAATATAACATTTTCTTTAACTGACCCTAGTTGGTGTGAAGAATTAATATTGCATTATTATTATTTAAATTGTAATATTCTACATTATTTACAAATGTAGGGCGGCAGGTAGCCTAGCAGTCTCAATCCGCCTATTTAACGCAGAAGTGTTACATAGGCCCCCCCCCAGGGCTTAGACTGTTTAGTGCCAAAAAGAAGGTGATAAAAACATTTAAACATATATATACATATGAATATAAATATATATTTGTCAACTTTCTTATATCTCTCAGATTTAGGACAGACACTTCAGTTCCATGTAGTGAATCTGTTATTCAATGCGTTTGTATGGGCAAATAGCAGTAAGGCCGATACAAACTCCTCGGCCCAGACAGGGCTTAGACTCTTGTGGGTTAAAAAGCATGATCATTACAAAGGTGCAACTCGTGCTGGGGTCAATAAAAGGCCACGCTAAAATGTGCAGTTTTGTCACACCACACAATGTCTCAGAGACAGAGACTGAGAAAAATAGGAGCAAGGAAAAACATTGGTTGACTTGTTTTGAAGAATTGAATGTTTATTTCTTTACCATAAGCCGCCTTCAATGTCATTTTAGAGAATTTGGCAGTTTGTCCAACCGGCCTCACAACCATTTACATTTACATTTACATTTAAGTCATTTAGCAGACGCTCTTATCCAGAGCGACTTACAAGAATGAGTGAATTCACCTTCCTGACATCCAGTGGAACAGCCACTTTACAATAGTGCATCTAAATCATTAAGGGGGGTGGTGAGAAGGATTACTTGTCTTATCCTAGGTATTCCTTGAAGAGGTGAGTTCCAGGTGTCTCCGGAAGGTGGTGATTGACTCCGCTGTCCTGGCGTCGTGAGGGGAGTTTGTTCCACCATTGGGAGGCCAGAGCAGCCCGAACAGTTTTGACTGGGCTGAGCGGGAACTGTGCTTCCTCCAATGGTAGGGGAGAGCTAGCAGGCCAGAGGTGGATAGACACGTGCCCTTGCTTGGGTGTAGGGCCTGATCAGAGCCTGGAGGTACTGCGGTGCCGTTCCCCTCACAGCTCCGTAGGCAAGCACCATGGTCTTGTAGACGGATGCGAGCTTCAGCTGGAAGCCAGTGGAGAGGCGGAGGAGCGGGGTGGACGTGAGAGAACTTGGGAAGGTTGAACACCAGACGGGCTGCGGCGTTCTGGATGAGTTGTAGGGGTTTAATGGCACAGGCAGGGAGCCCAGCCAACAGCGAGTTGCAGTAATCCAGACGGGGGGGGAGATGACAGGTGCCTGGATTAGGACCTGCGCCGCTTCCTGTGTGAGGCAGAGGTCGTACTCTGCGGATGTTGTAGAGCATGAACCTACAGGGACGGGCCACCGCCATGATGTTGGTTGAGAACGACAGGGTGTTGTCAGGATCACGCCAAGGTTCTTAGCGCTCTGGGAGGAGGACACAATGGAGTTGTCAACCGTGATGGCGAGATCATGGAGCAGGCAGTCCTTCCCCGGGAGGAAGAGCAGCTCCGTCTTGCCGAGGTTCAGCTTGAGGTGGTGATCCGTCATCCACACTGATATGTCTGCTCCTTGAACATGCAGAGATGCGGTCGCCACCTGGTCATCAGAAGGGGAAAGGAAGATTAATTGTGTGTCGTCTGCATAGCAATGATGGAGAGACCCATGTGGCAGTTATGACAGAGCTGAAGTGACTTGGTGTATAGCGAGAATAGGAGAGGGCCCAGAACAGAGCCCTGGGGGACACCAGTGGTGAGAGCGCGTGGCGAGGAGACAGCATTACATTTAAGTCATTTAGCAGACGCTCTTATCCAGAGCGACTTACAAATTGGTGAATTCACCTTCTGACATCCAGTGGAACAGCCACTTTACAATAGTGCATCTAAATCATTAAGGGGGGTGGTGAGAAGGATTACTTATCTTATCCTAGGTATTCCTTGAAGAGGTGGGTTTCAGGTGTCTCCGGAAGGGGTGTGATTGACTCCGCTGTCCTGGCGTCGTGAGGGAGTTTGTTCCACCATTGGGGGCCAGAGCAGCGAACAGTTTTGACTGGGCTGAGCGGGAACTGTACTTCCTCAATGGTAGGGAGGCGAGCAGGCCAGAGGTGGATGAACGCAGTGCCCTTGCTTGGGTGTAGGGCCTGATCAGAGCCTGGAGGTACTGCGGTGCCGTTCCCCTCACAGCTCCGTAGGCAAGCACCATGGTCTTGTAGCGGATGCGAGCTTCAACTGGAAGCCAGTGGAGAGAGCGGAGGAGCGGGGTGACGTGAGAGAACTTGGGAAGGTTGAACACCAGACGGGCTGCGGCGTTCTGGATGAGTTGTAGGGGTTTAATGGCACAGGCAGGGAGCCCAGCCAACAGCGAGTTGCAGTAATCCAGACGGGAGATGACAAGTGCCTGGATTAGGACCTGCGCCGCTTCCTGTGTGAGGCAGGGTCGTACTCTGCGGATGTTGTAGAGCATGAACCTACAGGAACGGGCCACCGCCA
Organism: Oncorhynchus masou masou; assembly: GCF_036934945.1. Classification (NCBI taxonomy): domain Eukaryota; kingdom Metazoa; phylum Chordata; class Actinopteri; order Salmoniformes; family Salmonidae; genus Oncorhynchus; species Oncorhynchus masou. The sequence continues at coordinate 5,901 of NW_027008360.1, read as the reverse complement.
TGATGTTGGTTGAGAACGACAGGGTGTTGTCCAGGATCACGCCAAGGTTCTTAGCGCTCTGGGAGGAGGACACAATGGAGTTGTCAACCGTGATGGCGAGATCATGGAACGGGCAGTCCTTCCCCGGGAGGAAGAGCAGCTCCGTCTTGCCGAGGTTCAGCTTGAGGTGGTGATCCGTCATCCACACTGATATGTCTGCCAGACATGCAGAGATGCGATTCGCCACCTGGTCATCAGAAGGGGGAAAGGAGAAGATTAATTGTGTGTCGTCTGCATAGCAATGATAGGAGAGACCATGTGAGGTTATGACAGAGCCAAGTGACTTGGTGTATAGCGAGAATAGGAGAGGGCCTAGAACAGAGCCCTGGGGGACACCAGTGGTGAGAGCGCGTGGCGAGGAGACAGATTCTCGCCACGCCACCTGGTAGGAGCGACCTGTCAGGTAGGACGCAATCCAAGCGTGGGCCGCGCCGGAGATGCCCAACTCGGAGAGGGTGGAGAGGAGGATCTGATGGTTCACAGTATCGAAGGCAGCCGATAGGTCTAGAAGGATGAGAGCAGAGGAGAGAGAGTCTGCTTTAGCAGTGCGGAGCGCTCCGTGATACAGAGAAGAGCAGTCTCAGTTGAATGACTAGTCTTGAAACCTGACTGATTTGGATCAAGAAGGTCATTCTGAGAGAGATAGTGGGAGAGCTGGCCAAGGACGGCACGTTCAAGAGCTGGAGAGAAAGAAAGAAGGGATACTGGTCTGTAGTTGTTGACATCGGAGGGATCGAGTGTAGGTTTTTCAGAAGGGGTAACTCTCGCTCTCTTGAAGACGGAAGGGACGTAGCCAGCGGTCAGGGATGAGTTGATGAGCGAGGTGAGGTAAGGGAGAAGGTCGGAAATGGTCTGGAGAAGAGAGGAGGGGATAGGGTCAAGCGGGCAGGTTGTTGGGCGGCCGGCCGTCACAAGAAGCGAGATTTCATCTGGAGAGAGGGGAGAAAAAAAAAAAGAGGTCAGAGCACAGGGTAGGGCAGTGTGAGCAGAACCAGCGGTGTGTCGTTTGACTTAGCAAACGAGGATCGGATGTCGCTCAGACCTTCTTTTCAAAATGATTGACGAAGTCATCTGCAGAGAGGGAGGAGGGGGAGGAGGATTCAGGAGGGAGGAGAAGGTGGCAAAGAGCTTCCTTAGGGTTAGAGGCAGATGCTTGGAATTTAGAGTGGTAGAAAGTGGCTTTAGCAGCAGAGACAGAGGAGGAAAATGTAGAGAGGAGGGAGTGAAAGGGATGCCAGGTCCGCAGGAGGCGAGTTTTCCTCCATTTCCGCTCGGCTGCCCGGAGCTCTGTTCTGTGAGCCGCAATGAGTCATCGAGCTACGGAGCGGGAGGGAGGACCGAGCCGGCCTGGAGGATAGGGGACATAGAGAGTCAAAGGATGCAGAAAGGGAAGAGGGAGGGTTGAGGAGGCAGACTCAGGAGAAAGGTTGGAGAAGGTATGAGCAGAGGGAAGAGATGATAGGATGGAAGAGGAGAGTAGCGGGGGGAGAGAGAGCGAAGGTTGGGACGGCGCGATACCATCCGAGTAGGGGCAGTGTGGGGAAGTGTTGGATGAGAGCGAGAGGGAAAAGGATACAAGGTAGTGGTCGGAGACTTGGAGGGGAGTTGCAATGAGGTTAGTGGAAGAACAGCATCTAGTAAAGATGAGGTCGGCGTATTGCCTGCCTTGTGAGTAGGGGGAAAGGTGAGAGGGTGAGGTCAAAAGAGGAGAGGAGGAAAGAAGGAGGCAGAGAGGAATGAGTCAAAGGTAGACGTGGGGAGGTTAAAGTCGCCCAGGACTGTGAGAGGTGAGCCGTCCTCAGGAAAGGAGCTTATCAAGGCATCAAGCTCATTGATGAACTCTCCGAGGGAACCTGGAGGGCGATAAATGATAAGGATGTTAAGCTTGAAAGGGCTGGTAACTGTGACAGCATGGAATTCAAAGGAGGCGATAGATAGATGGGTAAGGGGGAGAGAGAGAGAATGACCACTTGGGAGAGATGAGGATCCCGGTGCCACCACCCCGCTGACCAGAAGCTCTCGGGGTGTGTGAGAACACGTGGGCGGACGAAAGAGAGCAGTAGGAGTAGCAGTGTTATCTGTGGTGATCCATGTTTCCGTCAGTGCCAGGAAGTCGAGGGACTGGAGGGAGGCATAGGCTGAGATGAACTCTGCCTTGTTGGCCGCAGATCGGCAGTTCCAGAGGCTACCGGAGACCAGGAACTCCACGTGGGTCGGCGCGCTGGGACCACCAGATTAGGTGGCCGCGGCCACGCGGTGTGGAGCGTTTGTATGGTCTGTGCAGAGAGGAGAGAACAGGGATAGATAGACACATAGTTGACACGGTACAGAAGAGGCTACGCTAATGCAAAGGAGATTGGAATGACAAGTGGACTACACGTCCGAATGTTCAGAAAGTTAAGCTTACGTAGCAAGAATCTTATAGACTAAAATGATTGAAATGATACAGTACTGCTGGAGTAGGCTAGCTGGTAGTGGCTGCGATGTAGCTAACCTAGAAAATCGCTCTAGGCTAAACAATTGATTTAGATACAAAGACGGCTATGTAGCTAGCTAGCTACGATCAAACAAAACAAACCGTTGTACTGTAATAGTTACTACAGTGCTGCTATTCGGGGGCTAGCTGGCTAGCTACGTTAAGAGAACGACAATAGCTGGCCAGCTAACCTAGAAAATCGCTCTAGGCTACACAATTGTCTTAGATACAAAGACGGCTATGTAGCTAGCTAGCTACGATCAAACAAAACAAACCGTTGTACTGTAATAGTTACTACAGTGCTGCTATTCGGGGGCTAGCTACGTTGAAAGACCGACAATAGCTGGCCAGCTAACCTAGAAAATCGCTCTAGACTACACAATTGTCTTAGATACAAAGACGGCTATGTAGCTGGCTAGCTACGATCAAACAAATCAAACCGTTGTACTGTAATGAAGTGAAATGAAAAATGTGATACTACCTGTGGAGCGACGCGGAATGTTGACCGGGTAGTTGGAGTTCAATTCGGTAGAGGTTGGCTAGCTGTTGGCTAGCTAGCTAGCAGCATTTCCTACGTTAAGGACGACAAATAGCTGGCTAGCTAACCTCGGTAAATTAAGATAATCACTCTAAGTCTACACACTCTAAACTGCACAATTATCTTGGATACGAAGACAGCGAAGACAACTATGTAGCTAGCTGACACTACGCTAATCGAGTCGTTCAGTTGAGTGTAATAGTTTCTACAGTGCTAGTGGACAGTGGATGTTAGCTAGCTGCTTAGCTAGCTGCTGGGCAGATACGTTAGGACGACGAAATACGATAATATGCAATTGTCGTTGATACAAAGATGGCTATGTAGCTAGCTAAGAAGAAATTGCTAAGATAAGACAAATCAAACCGTTGTACTATAACGAAATGTAATGAAATGTAATGAAAAGTTATACTACCTGCGGACCGAAGTGTAGATGCGACCGCTGTTATACTCACAGACATCATTCAAACGGTTTACTTCGGAGTGTGTTCTATCCACATATACTAAATATATGCATATCTCAGCTTCTGGGACTGAGTAGCAGGCAGTTTACTCTGGGCACCTCTGGACAAGAAGATAATAAGAAGCCATAAGAAGCCATAAGAAGATAAAAGACTCATCTATGTATCTGTGCCAATATAGTGTCTGTGACAGCATGGGCAGCGCCATTGAGGCTATCTTCATATTAAAGTAGTAACATTTCTTCTTCACAATTGTCTGAGCCCTTCTGATGACCCGATTTAGACATGACTTCAACAGGGTCACCAGTAGGGCTCAGCCAATGAAGTTGGTAGTCCCACCCAGTTGACTACATTCAAATTGTGAAAGTGCTTGCAAATGCAGCATTTTGGCCATTAGAGGCCAATATTTTTCTCTCTGTCTGGGCTACAATTGTAGACGGTTGGGTAATTATGCTTTTCATCTGTGAAAGGCTGTTGTGCTGCTAATGAGGGAGTTCTATTAACCTGAGCCGAGGTGCACCGGTCCATGGCCCCTGACATGAATGGATAAAAGCTTTGAGGGCGGAGCACCCTTCTAAAATTGAACAGTAGCCTTACGTTTAGGTTTTTGTCCTAACACTACACAGCTGATTCAGATTAACAAAGCTGGATGATTATTTGAATCAGCTTTGTAGGGCTAGGGGAATAAAAAGAAAATGTGCAGCCCTTTGGGGTTCAAGTGACTGAGTGTGGGAAGCCTTTGTCATAGGGTAAAAGTTGCATACCCCTGGGCTGTAGGCTGCACACTTTGGGTCAAATATCAGGTTCTGTAGCTGTGTATTTTATCAGAACAAATCTGTTCTACAATGATTCTTTTCCTTAGCTCAGGGTAAGTAGTAGCAGGCCTAGGAGAGTCTTATGCGATGCAAACATTTGAGTTGGCTTTTAATCAATCATAATAATTTGTCAAATGCCTTACAGGTTGTTTTGCCTATTGATGGCAGCTGTGGACATACAAGCACAACAGACACCTTCTATAAGTATGCATTTTGCACCTTGCAAATTTAAGCACTAAGCGTTTGACTATTTTTTTTGAAAGGTTTTTTTTAACTAACCTTTCCTATTCCAGATGACCTCAACGCTGAATGCCTTGGTAATGTTATTCGTTTGAGTGTCGCTCCTCTTTTTGAAGAGGTTGATGCTGTCTTCAGTGAGTTTGCCTCTTTATTCTCTTTCTCTCCTTTCATAATTCATGGCTTGATATTGCTTGTCAACTATTGTGTTCACACCATCTCCATCCCTTCCAGATGACACACAAATCATAAACCTGACGCCTGGCCTAGCAACTCAGCGTGGATTCAGCTTTAAATTTGACCCCATGGGGAATGCCATGTTTTTTGCTTCTCTTCAAAACTGCTTTTCCCAAAACATGGTAACCCTAAGAACTGTAGTGTTTGCTTGTACTTCAAATGGACAGTTTGCTACAGCATGAGTTGCAAATGCAGTGACACTGAAAGGCAATGTCATTTTATTTACCTTTGACATGGAGTCATGCTGAGACCAGGCTCTTTTAAAGATGAGCCCTGTATACACAAAGATACAAGTCAATATTTGCATCACTAGATGGAGAAATGAAATAATTGAGAACCCATTCTTCAGTAAAAAGGTCCTCAATAAGCCTGAGTTGCCGTAGAGGTGCTAATACATACAATTTAGCGCATGGCGGTTATTAGAAGTCCTGTTCCAGAAACATTGAAGCAGTTTTACATAACTCTGTGGATATCAAAAGGATCTCCATTGTTAGCCACCCCTGGGTCTGGTATCTCTTACCTCTAAGTTAACGATGACGTAAGGTACAGCAGAAGTTTATGGAGGGCTTTCAGAGGGCCAGCCAACTTTCTGATACAGACTGCAGTGATGTGAACTATTGAGCTCTACTCCTGTAGTGTGGCTTCAATACAGTGGCAGCTGCATTCATATAGGCAATTTTGCCACAGTCTATAACTTGCATGAATGTCACCTGAATTTTGTTTTGCTATATAATGAAGGCTTTTTTCCCTTCCTCTTCATTTTAGGATGATAAGATGTTCAGCTTGGTCATGCAGTTCAGGCTGCCAGGAAACCACATGACTGAAGACCCTGTGTATAGAGTGGGCAAAACCTGTAGCTACACCCCCTGGACCTCCCGAGAGATTCTGTGTGACCGCAACTACATGGAGGCAAGTGAGCAGAGCATGCCCCAATGGACATGTTTACAGCTGCGCTTGTCGTACTGCCTGTATAGATCTGTCTAGAGCTACAACTGTCCAGTGTTTCATTTCTTCTGTGACACAACGTAGGAGAGCTTTAGAGGTGAGGAATTTTGGCCTATTCTCAATGCATTTAAGGAGGTGAGTGGCCAGATTGAGAAC
>NW_027008359.1:58187-106470 GCF_036934945.1 Oncorhynchus masou masou | reverse complement strand
TTCCTTTCTCTCTCTTTCTATTCCTTTCTCTCTCTTTTTCTCTTCCTTTCTCTCTCATTTTCTCTTCCTTTCTCTCTCTTTCTATTCCTTTCTCTCTCTCATTTTCTCTTCCTTTCTCTCTCCTTTTCTCTTCCTTTCTCTCTGTTTCTCTTCCTTTCTCTCTTTTTCTCTCTCTTTTTCTCTTCCTTTCTCTCTCTCTTTTTCTCTTCTTTTCTCTCTTTTTCTCTTCCCATTTCTCTCTCTATTCCTTTTTCTCTCTTTCTCTTCCTTTCTCTCTCTTTCTATTCCTTTCTCTCTCTTTTTCACTTCCTTTTTCTCTCTTTTTCTCTTTTTCTCTCACTGTTTTTGTGCATATCCCCTTCCTCTCTGACTCACTTTATTGACACTGCATTCTCTCTCTCTCTCTCTCTCTCTCTCTCTCTCTCTCTCTCTCTCTCTCATCCTCCTCTTTGTTTTTCTGTCTCTCTTTCTCCCTCTCTTGGTCCTTGTTTGTCTCCCCTTTCCCTCTCTGACTCACTTGTTGACAGCCAACACTCTCCCCCCACACCCCAACTGTCACTGTTCCTACTCTCTCTCTCTCTTCCACAATTGAATTGAATTCAATTAGATTGGCATGAAACATTTTAAAGCCAAAACAAACATATGGAACACATGACATCAACTTGTCTCTCTCCTCAGGTGGGCGGAGCGCGGTGATGGGTGTGGGCATCTGGACCCTGATAGACAAGAGTGATTACCTGAGCCTGCTGGCCTCCAGCACCTTCGCCGTGTCCGCCTACATCCTCATCCTGGCCGGGGCCCTGGTCATGGTCACGGGCTTCCTGGGCTGCTGCGCCGTCATCAGGGAGCAGAGGAGCTGCCTGTCCACGGTGAGGGAGCCCTCCTTGGGCAGGGTGACTACTCTAGGCCCCAGGCTTTCTGGATGTCTGGAAGGCCCCTGGGTCTTCTAAATGTTTATGTTGATTAAAGGGATAGTTTTCACATATTACAACATTAGTTAGATGCATTATATTGAAAGTAGTGTATGGCTCATAGATAACCTTCAGGGTGAGATACTAACTAATGCTGTAGTTTGTGTGCGATATCTCTTTAATGGCAGTGTTGGTGTTTGCATAAGAAAGGGGCAGGTTATATACTGTAGGTGAAATGAGAGCACACAATGAAACAAGGAGAATGGAGCTATCTGCACTCTGTTCTCCTTAAGGGAATGTTCATTTAGAACATCCGCTTAGCTTGTTCCAATTCAAACTCACCTTGGTTGCACTCATGACTTTTGGGTACATTGTATACTTTCCTTTACCCCAGATACCGGTTTCCTTTGAAACGTCACTGTACATGACGCTCCTTCCCTGCACCCCTGCTCTCACAACTCCACTTGTGTCTTTCTCTTGTGCGTGTGCTCGCGAGCATGTGTGTGTGTGTGTGTGTACGCTGGGAGCTGACAAATGAGCTGACAATACTGTCCTCATTGTTTTAAACAGACAGGCCAGGCAGGAGAGGAACAGGCCGGAGGTGAGCCACTAACTCTGCTACTGCAGCAGGATTGGCTATAGTCAGGCATTAGTAGTCATATATGAAACTGATGGAGGGGGGAGAGGGGGCTTTGGGTGGTGGAGGGCAGTGGTATAAAGTACTTAAGTAAAAATACTTTAAAGTACTACTTAAGTAGTTTTTTTGGGTATCTGTACTGTACTATTTATATTTGACAACTTTTACATTCCAAAATAAAATAATGTACTTTTTATTCCTTACATTTTCCCTGACATCCAAAAGTACTTTTAAATGCTTAGCAGGACAGGAAAACGGTCCAATTCACACGTATAAAGAGATCATCCCTGGTCATCCTACTGCCTCTAATCTGGGGGACTCACTAAACACACATGCTTCATTTGTAAATTGTGTCTGAGTGCTGGAGTGTGTCCCTGGCTATTCGTAAATTAAAAAAAACTAGAAAATGGTGCCGTCTGGTTTGCTGCCTGGTTTGCTTAATATAAGGAATTTTAAATGATTTATACTTTTACATTTGATACTTAAGCATGTTTAAAACTAAATACTTTTAGACTTTTACTCAAGTAGTATTTTACTGGGTGACTTTCACTTTTACTTGAGTCATTTTCTATTAAGCTATCATTACTTTTACTCAAGTATGAGAATTGAGTACTTTTACCAACACTGGTGGAGGGTGTGTTTTGGTTGTGGGGTTAGTGTGAGTGTGTGTTTAAAGGAGAGGCTTGAGTGAAGAGTTGGTGTTCATCAGATCACTATGGCTGTGGGGTTGTATGAAAGAGAGATGTGTGTGTTTGTGTGTGTGTGTTTGTGTAGAATACAATATAATTCAATGTTATTGCCAATCAACAATGGCTGTTAGGAATTAGCTTTAGTGTGGTGTGTAATAATACACCTCCCACCTTCCTCCATCTGCCATAACCAATATTCTGGCATTACCACACACACACTGTGTTTGTTGATGATGTGTGTGTGCTTGTGCGTGTGGCTATGCTGGTGCACGTGTGTGTGTAGTGTCATGACGTGGCCCTCTTTGGGTATAGCGAGTGCATTCCCCCTCTCTCCCTCTTACACCCAGGTTCTGTTATCTCAGGTCGTAAATTCCTAGAGGAGACTCTCCTCATGGCCAGGCAGTATAGAGAGAGAGAGTTTCACAGTAGAACAAATGAACTTCTTCTACATCACAGAACTTGAGAACTGAACAATATCCACGTTTTGGAGAATGTGTAAACGGCCGGTGGAGAATCCAGGTCCATTTTGTTTTATGATTGTGACCTCAGGAAAGACAATACAGCACATTACCATAATACTGTTTATACAGGAGCCTCCGTTCTGAGGCTTGCATCTAATTATTGTTTAAAATGAATGAGTAAAGATGAAACTATTTGTGAAATGCTGTTATGTGATTTTAAACCTTTAATGTGAGAGAATTGTATTTCTGTTTAAAGTTTCACTAAGTCATTGGCCCGCCCCCATGAGCACAGACATCGATCTGGCGTCATGGGACAGCTTTTCATCAGTTCCGAATAAAACCCCCACCTGGAGTAATCCTCTTTAGACCATGCCTACCTCGGTCAGCTGAGGGAGCTAAGGTTTGAGTAGAGACCAGAAAAACCTCAGGACAAGCTAAGGTTGTAATGGTTGCTGAATTCTTAACTATACCACGTGGTTAAACTCTGAGACTATCAGTACCGACAGAATAAGAGCAACTCTTCAATACTAATTACTAGTCTGCAGCTAGGAATTATGTACCATTGAATGCGAAGACCGACAACCGCCAAAACATCTATTCTTTAAGAACATTTCTGAATGGAACTCTAAAGTATCCATTCTAACCACGAAGACTCCAGGGACGCAAAGAGAAGTTCAGATGAACTTTCCAACAGAAAGACGTACGATTCCAACAGAGATCATGACGACACACTGAGCGTAAATATATATACTGATTGCAATCATTCCCGAATGAGTAAGGATTAGCATTTCAATTATTATAATTATCAACTGTGTAGTGTCTTCTGTCTTCTGCACCCTTCTCAGTCCCTTTGTCGACCAAACCGTCATATCGGTTTAGCCCACTAGGGCACATCCTCTATCATTTCCTTGTAACCATATCTACTTTTGTTTGTTTGTTATGCATTTCTGTGATTATTTAGTTAGTAAATAAATGATTAAGACAATTGGTGTATGGATGACTCATAGTGAAGACTGGGTTCGTGCAGATAGCCAACAACTTACGGCGTTTGGAATGAGGCTAACGTGAAGTAAAGAACAATTCATTAATTAGAAGACTAATTGATCAGATATTAAAATATCTGAAAAGTTATATTAGAAAAATTATAACTTTGTAATCTGAAGATTTTCCTTGGTGCCCTGACTTCCTAGTTAACTACATTTACATGATTAGTTTAATCACATAATAATAATTACAGAGAATTGATTTGATAAAATATCAGTCTTCAATTTAATGATGCCAAAGACACGACAGTAGCCTGCAAGTTAAAGAGGAAATGGCTGCTTTAACTCTGTTATAGACTATGGTCTCCTAAATGAAGGCTCTCCTGCATCTGTGTGTGTGTGTGATAAACAATGGTTTTGGCATAGCTTTGTTTTTCCTCACCTCCACGCGTCACATCAGCGCCAGGCTGGGAATGAGCATCTGTCTCCCGGTGATGGCCTTGAGCGCCACGCTGCACGCCAAACGCTTTGTGTCCCGCCTCTACAACAGGTGTGCCTAATTAGCCTTGGTGTGTGTGTGTGTGAATGTGCACAAATGTGCGTGTGTGTATAGCTCTCTAAAAAGCTCAACTACCCGTCTTGTTAGTTGTAAGTCGCTCTGGATAAGAGCGTCTGCTAAAGGACTTAAATGTAAATGTAAAATGTTAGTCCATTGTTGCTTTGTGTGTATGTGGTTGTGTACGTGTGGTTGTGTGTGTGTGTGGTTATTTGTGGTTGTGTGTGTGTGTGTGTTTGGCTGTGTGTGTGTGTGTGTGTATGGCTGTGTGTGTGGTTGTGTGTGTGTGTGTGTGTGTGTGTGTGTGTGTGTGTGTGTGTGTGTGTGTGTGTATGTGTGTGGGTGAAACATTCTCACCATTTACATACTCTGCTGTTAAATCCAAACAGTGTTACGTCACAATGATACAGAAGAAGATTTTACACAGCAGATAATGGTTGGTTGGAACCGCCTATCCCCCAGCCACCCCATTTCTCATTGATAAAATACACATATTGATATCTTCCAGACTAATTGGCTAATAAGGTGCTAATAAGGCCACTGAGACTTGTGTGATGTCCTCTCTTCTCCAGTAGCATACTAATGATGGTTTTGTTTTAACAAAGCGTTTTTCTATTAATGTTGCATCCTGTGGCCACGATTTCTATGAAACATCCACAGTAGATTCATTTATAGCACCTTAGTTATATCACCCCGTAACATAGACTTTATAAGCATTGCTGGAAAAAAATCCATAACAGCTCATAGCTCCTTTTAGGAATGTGTTGGATGGACATTGGTGGTACAATGCATTATAACACTTGATTCATTCATAATGGCTGATGATCCATATGAGTGAATATAAATGTATGTATGCCTCCAGTGCATCATATATAACTCATTATTGAAAGGTAGTTTAAATGAGTTACTAGTATTATTATTAATTGTCCAGAAGTGACTCACAGAAAGTCTTACCTGTATTTTTCCTCCCATGAAGCCTGTATTTCAGCTCTATATCAACATAATCATACAGTAGCTAATCCCTGGATCAAAGCTTTTTCATTCTGTCAATATTGCTGTTGTTTTCTGGTGTTCTTGTTGCACCACTGAACGAAGTACTGAATGGACTGGTTTGGAGGTGTTATGTTTTTTTTTACTGAGTACTAGTTTGGAGGTGTTGCAGGATTCTTTACAATTAGTTTAGAGGTGTTGCAGGTTTTTTTGTACAATTAGTTTGGAGGTGTTGCAGGGCTCTTGACTATTAGTTTGGAGGTGTTGCAGGGTTCTTGACTATTAGTTTGGAGGTGTTGCAGTCTTTTTTTTACAATTAGTTTAGAGGTGTTGCAGGGTTTTTTACTATTAGTTTAGAGGTGTTGCAGGGTTCTTGACTATTAGTTTGGAGGTGTTGCAGGGTTTTTTACTATTAGATAAGAGGTGTTGCAGGGTTCTTGACTATTAGTTTGGAGGTGTTGCAGGGTTTTTTACTATTAGATTAGAGGTGTTGCAGGGTTCTTGACTATTAGTTTGGAGGTGTTGCAGGGTTTTTTACTATTAGTTTAGAGGTGTTGCAGTCTTTTTTTTTACAATTAGTTTAGAGGTGTTTCAGGTTTTTTTTTTACAATTAGTTTAGAGGTGTTGCAGGGTTTTTTACTATTAGTTTAGAGGTGTTGCAGTCTTTTTTTTACAATTAGTTTAGAGGTGTTTCAGGTTTTTTACTATTAGTTTAGAGGTGTTGCTTGGTTTTTTACTATTAGTTTAGAGGTGTTGCAGGTTTTTTTGTACAATTAGTTTGGAGGTGTTGCAGGGTTCTTGACTATTAGTTTGGAGATGTTGCAGGGTTTTTTTGTACAATTAGTTTGGAGGTGTTGCAGGGTTCTTGACTATTAGTTTGGAGATGTTGCAGGGTTTTTTTGTACAATTAGTTTGGAGGTGTTGCAGGGTTCTTGACTATTAGTTTGGAGGTTTTGCAGTCTTTTTTTTACAATTAGTTTAGAGGTGTTGCAGGGTTTTTTACTATTAGTTTAGAGGTGTTGCAGGGTTCTTGACTATTAGTTTGGAGGTGTTGCAGGGTTTTTTACTATTAGATAAGAGGTGTTGCAGGGTTCTTGACTATTAGTTTGGAGGTGTTGCAGGGTTTTTTACTATTAGTTTAGAGGTGTTGCAGTCTTTTTTTTTTACAATTAGTTTAGAGGTGTTTCAGGTTTTTTTTTACAATTAGTTTAGAGGTGTTGCAGGGTTTTTTACTATTAGTTTAGAGGTGTTGCAGGTTTTTTTTGTACAATTAGTTTGGAGGTGTTGCAGGGTTCTTGACTATTAGTTTGGAGGTGTTGCAGTCTTTTTTTTACAATTAGTTTAGAGGTGTTGCAGGGTTCTTGACTATTAGTTTGGAGGTGTTGCAGGGTTTTTTACTATTAGTTTAGAGGTGTTGCAGTCTTTTTTTTTACAATTAGTTTAGAGGTGTTTCAGGTTTTTTACTATTAGTTTAGAGGTGTTGCTTGGTTTTTTACTATTAGTTTAGAGGTGTTGCTTGGTTTTTTACTATTAGTTTAGAGGTGTTGCTTGGTTTTTTACTATTAGTTTAGAGGTGTTGCTTGGTTTTTTACTATTAGTTTAGAGGTGTTGTTGGTTTTTTACTATTAGTTTAGAGGTGTTGCTTGGTTTTTTACTATTAGTTTAGAGGTGTTGTTGGTTTTTTACTATTAGTTTAGAAGTGTTGCTTGGTTTTTTACTATTAGTTTAGAGGTGTTGCTTGGTTTTTTACTATTAGTTTAGAGGTGTTGTTGGTTTTTTACTATTAGTTTAGAGGTGGTGTTGGTTTTTTACTATTAGTTTAGAAGTGTTGCAGAGTTTTACTATTAGTTTAGAGGTGTTGCAGGGTTTTTTACTATTAGTTTAGAGGTGTTGCTTGGTTTTTTACTATTAGTTTAGAGGTGTTGCTTGGTTTTTACTATTAGTTTAGAGGTGTTGCAGAGTTTTACTATTAGTTTAGAGGTGTTGCTTATTAGTTCATCTACAAGGTCATCTACAAGTCCATGCTAGGTAAAGCTCCGCCTTATCTCAGTTCACTGGTCACGATGGCAACACCCATCCGTAGCACGCGCTCCAGCAGGTGTATCTCACTGATCATCCCTAAAGCCAACACCTCATTTTGGAGGTGTTCGCTCCAGTACTCTGCTGCCTGTGACTGGAACGAATTGCAAAAATCTCTGAAGTTGGAGACTTTTATCTCCCTCACCAACTTCAAACATGTGCTATCTGAGCAGCTAACTGGTCGCTGCAGCTGTACATAGTCTATTGGTAAATAACCCACCCATTTTCACCTACCTCATCCCCATACTGTTTTTATTTATTTACTTTTCTGCTCTTTTGCACACCAATATCTCTACCTGTACATGACCATCTGATCATTTATCACTCCAGTGCTAATCTGCAAAATTGTAATTATTTGCCTACCTCCTCATGCCTTTTGCACACAATGTATATAGACTCCCCTTTTTTTGTACTGTGTTATTGACTTGTTAATTGTTTACTCCATGTTTAACTCTGTGTTGTCTGTTCACACTGCTAAGCTTTATCTTGGCCAGGTCGCAGTTGCAAATGAGAACTTGTTCTCAACTAGCCTACCTGGTTAAATAAAGGTGAAATAAAAAAATAAAAAAAACATAAAAAAAAAAGTTTGGAGGTGTTGCAGGGTTATTTACTGAGTACTGGTTTGGAGGTGTTGCAGGGTTTTAACTAATAGTTTGTAGGTGTTGCATTTTTTTTTACTGAGGACTGGTTTGGAGGTGTTGCAGGGTTATTTACTGAGGACTGGTTTGGAGGTGTTGCAGGGTTATTTACTGAGGACTGGTTTGGAGGTTTTGCAGTTTTTTTACTGAGGACTGGTTTGGAGGTGTTGCAGGGTTATTTACTGAGGACTGGTTTGGAGGTGTTGCAGGGTTATTTACTGAGGACTGGTTTGGAGGTTTTGCAGTTTTTTTACTGAGGACTGGTTTGGAGGTGTTGCAGGGTTATTTACTGAGGACTGGTTTGGAGGTGTTGCAGGGTTATTTACTGAGGACTGGTTTGGAGGTGTTGCAGGGTTATTTACTGAGGACTGGTTTGGAGGTGTTGCAGGGTTATTTACTGAGGACTGGTTTGGAGGTGTTGCATTTTTTTTTACTGAGGACTGGTTTGGAGGTGTTGCAGGGTTATTTACTGAGGACTGGTTTGGAGGTGTTGCAGGTTTTTTTACTGAGGACTGGTTTGGAGGTGTTGCATTTTTTTTTACTGAGGACTGGTTTGGAGGTGTTGCAGTTTTTTTACTGAGGACTGGTTTGGAGGTGTTGCATGTTTTTTTTACTGAGGACTGGTTTGGAGGTGTTGCAGGGTTTTAGGACTATGGTTTATAGGTGTTGCAGGTTTACTGAGGACTGGTTTGGAGGTGTTGCAGGTTTTTACTGAGGACTGGTTTGGAGGTGTTGCAGGGTTATTTACTGAGGACTGGTTTGGAGGTGTTGCATTTTGTTTTTACTGAGGACTGGTTTGGAGTGTTGCAGGGTTATTTACTGAGGACTGGTTTGGAGGTGTTGCAGGGTTATTTACTGAGGACTGGTTTGAGGTGTTGCAGGGTTTTTACTGAGGACTGGTTTGGAGGTGTTGCAGTTTTGTTTTACTGAGGACTGGTTTGGAGGTGTTGCAGGGTTATTTACTGAGGACTGGTTTGGAGGTTTTGCAGGGTTATTTACTGAGGACTGGTTTGGAGGTGTTGCAGGGTTATTTACTGAGGACTGGTTTGGAGGTGTTGCAATGTTATTTACTGAGGACTGGTTTGGAGGTGTTGCAGGGTTATTTACTGAGGACTGGTTTGGAGGTGTTGCAGGGTTATTTACTGAGGACTGGTTTGGAGGTGTTGCAGGGTTATTTACTGAGGACTGGTTTGGAGGTTTTGCAGTTTTTACTGAGGACTGGTTTGGAGGTGTTGCAGGGTTATTTACTGAGGACTGGTTTGGAGGTGTTGCAGGGTTATTTACTGAGGACTGGTTTGGAGGTGTTGCAGGGTTATTTACTGAGGACTGGTTTGGAGGTGTTGCAGGGTTATTTACTGAGGACTGGTTTGGAGGTGTTGCATTTTTTTATTTACTGAGGACTGGTTTGGAGGTGTTGCAGGGTTATTTACTGAGGACTGGTTTGGAGGTGTTGCATTTTTTTTTTACTGAGGACTGGTTTGGAGGTGTTGCAGTTTTTTTACTGAGGACTGGTTTGGAGGTGTTGCAGGGTTATTTACTGAGGACTGGTTTGGAGGTGTTGCAGGGTTTTTTACTGAGGACTGGTTTGGAGGTTTTGCAGGGTTATTTACTGAGGACTGGTTTGGAGGTGTTGCAGGTTTTTTTTTTTACAGAGGACTGGTTTGGAGGTGTTGCAGGGTTATTTACTGAGGACTGGTTTGGAGGTGTTGCATTTTGTTTTTACTGAGGACTGGTTTGGAGCTGTTGCAGGGTTATTTACTGAGGACTGGTTTGGAGGTGTTGCAGGGTTATTTACTGAGGACTGGTTTGCAGGTGTTGCAGGGTTATTTACTGAGGACTGGTTTGGAGGTGTTGCAGTTTTGTTTTACTGAGGACTGGTTTGGAGGTGTTGCAGGGTTATTTACTGAGGACTGGTTTGGAGGTGTTGCAGGGTTATTTACTGAGGACTGGTTTGGAGGTGTTGCAGGGTTATTTACTGAGGACTGGTTTGGAGGTGTTGCAAGGTTATTTACTGAGGACTGGTTTGGAGGTGTTGCAGGGTTATTTACTGAGGACTGGTTTGGAGGTGTTGCAGGGTTATTTACTGAGGACTGGTTTGGAGGTGTTGCAGGTTTATTTACTGAGGACTGGTTTGGAGGTGTTGCAGGGTTATTTACTGAGGACTGGTTTGGAGGTGTTGCAGGGTTATTTACTGAGGACTGGTTTGGAGGTTTTGCAGGGTTATTTACTGAGGACTGGTTTGGAGGTGTTGCAGGGTTATTTACTGAGGACTGGTTTGGAGGTGTTGCAGGGTTATTTACTGAGGACTGGTTTGGAGGTGTTGCAGGGTTTTTTACTGAGGACTGGTTTGGAGGTGTTGCAGGGTTATTTACTGAGGACTGGTTTGGAGGTGTTGCAGGGTTATTTACTGAGGACTGGTTTGGAGGTGTTGCAGGGTTATTTACTGAGGACTGGTTTGGAGGTGTTGCAGGGTTATTTACTGAGGACTGGTTTGGAGGTGTTGCATTTTTTTTACTGAGGACTGGTTTGGAGGTGTTGCAGGGTTATTTACTGAGGACTGGTTTGGAGGTGTTGCAGGGTTATTTACTGAGGACTGGTTTGGAGGTGTTGCAGTGTTATTTACTGAGGACAGGGTTAGTTTTGTTTTACTGAGGACTGGTTTGGAGGTGTTGCAGGGTTATTTACTGAGGACTGGTTTGGAGGTGTTGCAGGGTTATTTACTGAGGACTGGTTTGGAGGTGTTGCAGGGTTATTTACTGAGGACTGGTTTGGAGGTGTTGCAGGGTTTATTTACTGAGGACTGGTTTGGAGGTGTTGCAGGGTTTTTACTGAGGACTGGTTTGGAGGTGTTGCAGGGTTATTTACTGAGGACTGGTTTGGAGGTGTTGCAGGGTTTTTTACTGAGGACTGGTTTGGAGGTTTTGCAGGGTTATTTACTGAGGACTGGTTTGGAGGTGTTGCAGGGTTATTTACTGAGGACTGGTTTGGAGGTGTTGCAGGGTTTTTTACTGAGGACTGGTTTGGAGGTGTTGCAGGGTTATTTACTGAGGACTGGTTTGGAGGTTTTGCAGTTTTTTTTTACTGAGGACTGGTTTGGAGGTGTTGCAGTTTTTTTTACTGAGGACTGGTTTGGAGGTGTTGCAGGGTTATTTACTGAGGACTGGTTTGGAGGTGTTGCAGGGTTATTTACTGAGGACTGGTTTGGAGGTGTTGCAGGGTTATTTACTGAGGACTGGTTTGGAGGTGTTGCAGGGTTATTTACTGAGGACTGGTTTGGAGGTGTTGCAGGGTTATTTACTGAGGACTGGTTTGGAGGTGTTGCAGTTTTGTTTTACTGAGGACTGGTTTGGAGGTGTTGCAGGGTTATTTACTGAGGACTGGTTTGGAGGTGTTGCAGGGTTATTTACTGAGGACTGGTTTGGAGGTGTTGCAGGGTTATTTACTGAGGACTGGTTTGGAGGTGTTGCATGTTTTTACTGAGGACTGGTTTGGAGGTGTTGCAGGGTTTTTTACTGAGGACTGGTTTGGAGGTGTTGGGTTTTTTACTGAGGACTGGTTTGGAGGTGTTGCAGGGTTTTTACTGAGGACTGGTTTGGAGGTGTTGCAGGGTTATTTACTGAGGACTGGTTTGGAGGTGTTGCAGGGTTATTTACTGAGGACTGGTTTGGAGGTTTGCAGGGTTATTTACTGAGGACTGGTTTGGAGGTGTTGCAGGGTTATTTACTGAGGACTGGTTTGGAGGTGTTGCAGGGTTATTTACTGAGGACTGGTTTGGAGGTGTTGCATTTTTTTTTACTGAGGACTGGTTTGGAGGTGTTGCAGGGTTATTTACTGAGGACTGGTTTGGAGGTGTTGCAGGGTTATTTACTGAGGACTGGTTTGGAGGTGTTGCAGGGTTATTTACTGAGGACTGGTTTGGAGGTGTTGCAGGGTTATTTACTGAGGACTGGTTTGGAGGTGTTGCATTTTGTTTTTACTGAGGACTGGTTTGGAGGTGTTGCAGGGTTATTTACTGAGGACTGGTTTGGAGGTGTTGCAGGGTTATTTACTGAGGACTGGTTTGGAGGTGTTGCAGGGTTATTTACTGAGGACTGGTTTGGAGGTGTTGCAGTTTTGTTTTACTGAGGACTGGTTTGGAGGTGTTGCAGGGTTATTTACTGAGGACTGGTTTGGAGGTGTTGCAGGGTTATTTACTGAGGACTGGTTTGGAGGTGTTGCAGGGTTATTTACTGAGGACTGGTTTGGAGGTGTTGCAGGTTTATTTACTGAGGACTGGTTTGGAGGTGTTGCAGGGTTATTTACTGAGGACTGGTTTGGAGGTGTTGCAGGGTTTTTACTGAGGACTGGTTTGGAGGTGTTGCAGGGTTATTTACTGAGGACTGGTTTGGAGGTGTTGCAGGGTTATTTACTGAGGACTGGTTTGGAGGTGTTGCAGGGTTATTTACTGAGGACTGGTTTGGAGGTGTTGCAGGGTTATTTACTGAGGACTGGTTTGGAGGTGTTGCAGGGTTATTTACTTAGGACTGGTTTGGAGGTTTTGCAGGGTTATTTACTGAGGACTGGTTTGGAGGTGTTGCAGGGTTATTTACTGAGGACTGGTTTGGAGGTGTTGCAGGGTTATTTACTGAGGACTGGTTTGGAGGTGTTGCAGGGTTTTTACTGAGGACTGGTTTGGAGGTGTTGCAGTTTTTTTACTGAGGACTGGTTTGGAGGTGTTGCATTTTGCTTTTACTGAGGACTGGTTTGGAGGTGTTGCAGGGTTATTTACTGAGGACTGGTTTGGAGGTGTTGCAGGGTTATTTACTGAGGACTGGTTTGCAGGTGTTGCAGGGTTATTTACTGAGGACTGGTTTGGAGGTGTTGCAGTTTTGTTTTACTGAGGACTGGTTTGGAGGTGTTGCAGGGTTATTTACTGAGGACTGGTTTGGAGGTGTTGCAGGGTTATTTACTGAGGACTGGTTTGGAGGTGTTGCAGGGTTATTTACTGAGGACTGGTTTGGAGGTGTTGCAGGGTTTTTACTGAGGACTGGTTTGGAGGTGTTGCAGGGTTATTTACTGAGGACTGGTTTGGAGGTGTTGCAGGGTTATTTACTGAGGACTGGTTTGGAGGTGTTGCAGGTTTATTTACTGAGGACTGGTTTGGAGGTGTTGCAGGGTTATTTACTGAGGACTGGTTTGGAGGTGTTGCAGGGTTATTTACTGAGGACTGGTTTGGAGGTGTTGCAGGGTTATTTACTGAGGACTGGTTTGGAGGTGTTGCAGGGTTATTTACTGAGGACTGGTTTGGAGGTGTTGCAGGTTTATTTACTGAGGACTGGTTTGGAGGTGTTGCAGGGTTATTTACTGAGGACTGGTTTGGAGGTGTTGCAGGGTTATTTACTGAGGACTGGTTTGGAGGTGTTGCAGGGTTATTTACTGAGGACTGGTTTGGAGGTGTTGCAGGGTTATTTACTGAGGACTGGTTTGGAGGTGTTGCAGGGTTATTTACTGAGGACTGGTTTGGAGGTGTTGCAGGGTTATTTACTGAGGACTGGTTTGGAGGTGTTGCAGGGTTATTTACTGAGGACTGGTTTGGAGGTGTTGCAGGGTTATTTACTGAGGACTGGTTTGGAGGTTTTGCAGGGTTATTTACTGAGGACTGGTTTGGAGGTGTTGCAGGGTTATTTACTGAGGACTGGTTTGGAGGTGTTGCAGGGTTATTTACTGAGGACTGGTTTGGAGGTGTTGCAGGGTTATTTACTGAGGACTGGTTTGGAGGTGTTGCAGGGTTATTTACTGAGGACTGGTTTGGAGGTGTTGCAGGGTTATTTACTGAGGACTGGTTTGGAGGTGTTGCAGGGTTATTTACTGAGGACTGGTTTGGAGGTGTTGCAGGGTTATTTACTGAGGACTGGTTTGGAGGTGTTGCAGGGTTATTTACTGAGGACTGGTTTGGAGGTGTTGCAGGGTTTTTTGAGGACTATTAATTTGGAGGTTTTGCAGGTTTTTGTTATTTACTGAGGACTGGTTTGGAGGTGTTGCAGGGTTATTTACTGAGGACTGGTTTGGAGGTGTTGCAGGGTTATTTACTGAGGACTGGTTTGGAGGTGTTGCATTTTGTTTTTACTGAGGACTGGTTTGGAGGTGTTGCAGGTTTATTTACTGAGGACTGGTTTGGAGGTGTTGCAGGGTTCTTTACTGAGGACTGGTTTGGAGGTGTTGCAGGGTTATTTACTGAGGACTGGTTTGGAGGTGTTGCAGGTTTATTTACTGAGGACTGGTTTGGAGGTGTTGCAGGGTTATTTACTGAGGACTGGTTTGGAGGTGTTGCAGGGTTATTTACTGAGGACTGGTTTGGAGGTGTTGCAGGGTTATTTACTGAGGACTGGTTTGGAGGTGTTGCAGGGTTATTTACTGAGGACTGGTTTGGAGGTGTTGCAAGGTTATTTACTGAGGACTGGTTTGGAGGTGTTGCAGGGTTCTTTACTGAGGACTGGTTTGGAGGTGTTGCAGATTTATTTACTGAGGACTGGTTTGGAGGTGTTGCAGGGTTATTTACTGAGGACTGGTTTGGAGGTTTTGCAGGGTTATTTACTGAGGACTGGTTTGGAGGTGTTGCAGGGTTATTTACTGAGGACTGGTTTGGAGGTGTTGCAAGGTTATTTACTGAGGACTGGTTTGGAGGTGTTGCAGGTTTATTTACTGAGGACTGGTTTGGAGGTGTTGCAGGGTTATTTACTGAGGACTGGTTTGGAGGTTTTGCAGGGTTATTTACTGAGGACTGGTTTGGAGGTGTTGCAGGGTTATTTACTGAGGACTGGTTTGGAGGTGTTGCAGGGTTATTTACTGAGGACTGGTTTGGAGGTGTTGCAGGTTTATTTACTGAGGACTGGTTTGGAGGTGTTGCAGGGTTATTTACTGAGGACTGGTTTGGAGGTGTTGCAGGGTTATTTACTGAGGACTGGTTTGGAGGTGTTGCAGGGTTATTTACTGAGGACTGGTTTGGAGGTTTTGCAGGGTTTGTTGTTCTGGTTGTTGTTTCTCAGAGATGGTTTGGAGTGTTTTATTTACTCTCTTAGTTCTCAGTACATTTAGCTGTCTGCAGCGGAAATCAAAACCTCTCTCTCGCTTTTATTTTTCTCTCTCTCTTTCTCTCTCTCTCTCTCTCTCTCTCTCTCTCAAATATGAAATGTATCCCCCCCTCTACACTCTGTTCGCTCCCTATTCCCCCCTCTCTTTCTCTGCAAGGAGATATATGACAGACATCTCACACCCCATTTCTCCTCATTCTGCTTTGTCTGTCATATTGCTCTTTTTCCATTCTCTATCAGCTTTGGGAATGCGGGTGCGTGACAATACAAAGACACTTGATGGAACGTTTTATATCTGCATTGTCACAATAACTGAGTGATTTTTGGTAGGAGTCTAAGAGTGAGTGTTGGTAAAGATGTTAAGTGAGACTGTTCTAAACAGAGACATGCAGTTAATGCTGCATTTTGTCTTATATTCAAGAGAGAGTTTTGCCTGTAAGTGTTGAACTGAACTGTGTTAAGACTGATCTCTCTCTGTCTCTCTGTCTCTCTCTGTCTCTGTCTCTCTGTCTCCAGTATTTCTGCTGTCTGTTATTGATCTTTCTCATAGAGCTGGTGGCAGGAGTCCTGGCCTACGTGTATTACCAGAGGGTGAGTGACTATGTCTCCACCTTCATCTTTTATCCTCTTGTGTACCCCCTGTATTTGTTTTATTTTTAAATACTGATCTATTCATTGAGTCTGGAGTGCAGTTCTGGGACTATCTCCATTGCATTTGAGTGGCCATGTGTGTGCATGCTTACCTGGTGTGTGTGTGATACCTGTGTAATAACCATGTATCTGGAGCCCTAATCTCCAGACAGAGCTCAACCCTGAGCCCTGATCTCCAGACAGAGCACAACCCTGAGCCCTGATCTCCAGACAGCGCTCAACCCTGAGCCCTGATCTCCAGACAGAGAACAACCCTGAGCCCTGATCTCCAGACAGAGCACAACCCTAACCCTTGATCTCCAGACAGAGCTCAACCCTGAGCCCTGATCTCCAGACAGATCTCAACCCTGAGCCCTGATCTCCAGACAGATCTCAACCCTGAGCCCTGATCTCCAGACAGATCTCAACCATCTCCAGACAGCCCTGATCTCCAGACAGATCTCAACCCTGAGCCCTGATCTCCAGACAGATCTCAACCCTGAGCCCTGATCTCCAGACAGAGCTCAACCCTGAGCCCTGATCTCCAGACAGATCTCAACCCTGAGCCCTGATCTCCAGACAGATCTCAACCCTGAGCCCTGATCTCCAGACAGAACTCAACTCTGAGCCCTGATCTCCAGACAGATCTCAACCCTGAGCCCTGATCTCCAGACAGATCTCAACCCTGAGCCATGATCTCAACCCTGAGCCCTGATCTCCAGACAGATCTCAACCCTGAGCCCTGATCTCCAGACAGATCTCAACCCTGAGCCCTGATCTCCAGACAGACCTCAACTCTGAGCCCTGATCTCAACCCTGAGCCATGATCTCCAGACAGAGCTCATCCTGAACAAGGCAACCCCACTTCACTCTCCTCTGCCACTTAACTGAGGTGTTCTCTCTCTCTCTCTCTCTCTCTCTCTCTCTCTCTCTCCCCCTTCCCTCCCTCCCCTAGCTCAGTGAGGAGCTGAAGCAGCACCTGAATGAGACCATGACAGAGAACTACGCCCAGCCAGGGAAAGAGGCCATCACCCTGGCCGTGGACAGACTACAGCAGGATGTAGGGACTCAATCTCCCATTAGCCTTTGCTTAGTTTTGCTTGAAGGGACAGGAGGGCCAGTGGTAAAGCTGGTTGATACTAGTTATGGTACATAGTTGTTACACTCAACTCATAAAACTGCTGTAGGACACACACACACACACACACACACACACACACACACACACACACACACACACACACACACACACACACACACACACACACACACACACACACACACACACACACACACACACACACACACACACACAATCATCCCTGTTCACCTTGAAGCATGTGAGGTTCAATGTTAATCATATGCGAGGTCACTTCCACTTTATGGGTACAGTATGATGCAAGATGTCAATGCAGTCTGTAATATGTAGTTATGACTACTTGGTTTACAAATGTTTTTTTGTGATGTGTTTTTTCTGCCTCTTCATTATGTTGTTGATTGATTTGAATTAGATGTGATGGTTTTCAGACATCAACTAAGTGTAGCTAATGATAAACACAATTCCACTTTTCTTCTTCTGTTGGTCAGTTCAAGTGCTGTGGCAGCAACAACTCATTTGATTGGCTGCATAGTGTGTACATGACCTCGGCTGTGGCGGAGGGCAGGGTGGTCCCGGACAGCTGCTGTAAGACCATCACCACCCTCTGTGGCCGCAGAGACCACCCCTCCAACATCTACAAGACTGAGGTGGGTGGGACCATTGGAAAATCATCATTCAACAGCAAATATGTGCCAAATGGGTTCCAGCAGACTTTAGGGTGTCATAACTGGACTCTACCACAGTAAAAATGTGTTATGTTGTCATTCTATTTCATAGCGATGACAGCAGAGCCCAGCACTGTCAGTGGAATGGAACGGTCCATCATGATTTCAGATCTAACCATTTGTTCATATTTAATGGATCAATACAATTCAAGTTGGATCCTAAAATATTCCTTCAAATAAATCTTTCCAAAAAAATGAATGGATCTCGACATGGAACAATTGATCAATGTTTCAGGACCAGATGGTTGTATTGGGCTAATGTCTGAAATGGGGACAGACAGATGATATGTCCCTCAGAGCTCAACTGTCTCCTTTCTTATTCTGTCAATGAAACTGAAACAGTCAAATACTCTGATTTGGAAAGTCACTTTCGCCAGCAACTTTTCTCTACTTGACAGGCTTTCTTATCAGTAAGGGCTGAGAGAGTAAGAGCTCGGAGAATATTTCATACAATATTTGAGATGCTCCTTTTGCTTTTATCTGTGACAAGCAGGAGAAGTCTGTGCTTGTTTCTCTCTTTCACACACTCACACACACACACGTCTCGCTCCTTGGTTCCCGCTATCATCATTCCACTTGTCAATGTTACTCCAGTTCAGAGGAGTGAAACTTTGATAAAATCGCTTTATAATTAAACAAAGTTTATATGGGTGGAACTGAAATATTTACTGTGCATTTAGGGAGTCAGCTGTGGTTGACAGCTCCCCACACATTCGGAAAACACTTGGGTTGAAAATGTGCTCGTCAATGTGTTTTCACTTGTCTAGGAAGCTGAGATGTTTCTGAAAATGTCCTCAGAACTGTGACTCACAACATGGCTTGAAACAACCTACTCGGTCAAAGCTCTTTGGTAAAACAGTATGACACTGGATGTACGGAGGTGACTGCACATGGACATGTACGTGCACTCCATCCTGCCATGGCTCCTCAATGCCCCCTCTACCCACATCTGAGTGATGTGTGTGTGTGTGGTCAGGGAAGGAGCCTCCTGAGAGAGGCCTAATAAATCCCACTGTTCTCTCTACTTCTCTCAGGCTGCCTGTTAGCAGTTGATGTTACTCTTCAATAACACAGACCCCAAAGCAAATCAGGGGGAGATAAATAGGTTTATTCAAAGAGGGAAAATCATAGTTGTTATGCTGAGAGGTAGATGTTCATTGTTCCCTGTCCTCAGTGATTCTCTCCACAGAACAAAGAGACAGGATGTAATTTATAACCCAACCCTATCCTGGGGTTGACCAATTAGAATTCCTTGCAAATAAACTGGGCCACTGGCCAAATAACAAGTATCCTATTTCAGGCTCAATGTATAGACAAATTCCTCCCATGTCTCTGACCCATTGATCATTCATTCCCTATTACAGAAAAAACACTATTTCCATTCATAGTTAATTCCCTCTTGACCTTTAGTCCTCTGTGTTGTGTATTACCTTAAAATATATTTACACTGCCCAAGTCCTTTATCTTACTGTAGTTTGTTCTCTGCAGTGTAACTCTGTATCACACACACACACAATTACTGCAGCAATTTGGAGACAGACATAGAAAAAGCTGGAATGGGTAGGGTTGATAAAAATACTATGGTAAATGAAGAGCATAGCCCAATTTCAATTCTCCTTGTTCACACCCCCTCAAGGATTTAAAAGCATTGGATTGATCCAAATATGATAGACACTGACTACACCAATCAGGTGTGTGTGTGTTCATAATGTATGTGTGTGCATAATGTGTGTGTGTGTGTGTGTGTGTGTGTGTGTGTGTGTGTGTGTGTGTGTGTGTGTGTGTGTGTGTGTGTGTGTGTGTGTGTGTGTGTGTGTGCGTGCGTGCGTGCGTGTGTGTGTCCATCCTCCCATGAGAAAATATGGCAAGCTGCTAAATATAGATTAGCCACATTGATGCCTAGGAGAAGTTTAGCTCATTGCCATTACAACCCAACTATACACATTGATGCCTAGGAGAAGTTTAGCTCATGCCATTACAGGCCAACTATACACATTGATGCCTAAGAGAAGTTTGGCTCATGCCATTACAGCCCAACTATACACATTGATGCGTAGGTGAAGTTTAGCTCATGCCATTAAAGCCCAACTATACACATTGATGCCTCAGAGAAGTTTAGCCCATGCCATTACAGCCCAACTATACACATTGATGCCTAGGAGAAGTTTAGCTCATGCCATTACAGCCCAACTATACACATTGATGCCTCGGAGAAGTTTAGCTCATGCCATTACAGCCCAACTATACACATTGATGCCTAGGAGAAGTTTAGCTCATGCCATTACAGCCCAACTATACACATTGATGCCTCGGAGAAGTTTAGCTCATGCCATTACAGCCCAACTATACACATTGATGCCTAGGGGAAGTTTAGCTCATGCCATTACAGCCCAACTATACACATCGATGCCTAGGAGAAGTTTAGCTCATGCCATTACAGCCCAACTATACACATTGATGCCTCGGAGAAGTTTAGCTCATGCCATTACAGCCCAACTATACACATTGATGCCTAGGAGAAGTTTAGCTCATGCCATTACAGCCCAACTATACACATTGATGCCTAGGAGAAGTTTAGCTCATGCCATTACAGCCCAACTATACACATTGATGCCTAGGAGTAGTTTGGCTCATGCCATTACAGCCCATCTATACACATTGATGCCTCGGAGAAGTTTAGCTCATGCCATTACAGCCCAACTATACACATTGATGCCTAGGAGAAGTTTGGCTCATGCCATTACAGCCCAACTATACACATTGATGCCTAGGAGAAGTTTAGCTCATGCCATTACAGCCCAACTATACACATTGATGCCTAGGAGAAGTTTGGCTCATGCCATTACAGCCCAACTATACACATTGATGCCTAGGAGAAGTTTAGCTCATGCCATTACAGCCCAACTATACACATTGATGCCTCGGAGAAGTTTAGCTCATGCCATTACAGCCCAACTATACACATTGATGCCTAGGAGAAGTTTAGCTCATGCCATTACAGCCCAACTATACACATTGATGCCTAGGAGAAGTTTAGCTCATGCCATTACAGCCCAATTATACACATTGATGCCTCGGAGAAGTTTAGCTCATGCCATTACAGCCCAATTATACACATTGATGCCTCGGAGAAGTTGAGCTCATGCCATTACAGCCCAACTATAAGTGATTTGACCTATGACCTGTAACCTTTGCCCCACAGGGTGGCTGCATCACCAAGCTGGAGCAGTTCCTGGCTGACCACCTGCTGATCATCGGAGCTGTGGGGATAGGAGTGGCCTGTCTACAGGTCGGTCCCCTAACACTGGCCAGTGTCTTTATTAACAGGAAATGACGAGGCCCTATTATATTTCAGTACTGTGGTAGCACCTCACAACAGACACAAGCTATCACTATCAGACTATCACAAAGTATCATTTAGTTTTGGGGGGATTTGGAGTATCACCGATGTCGTGGATATCAATATAATGTAGTGATAATAGTGGATATAATCTGCTACTGTGGATACTGGTAGCCTTGCTGTTAAAATGTCTTCAATGCTAGCTAGTATCTAGATGGATAGGAGGGGAGATTGTGAACAGAAAGAGAGAGAGAAGGTGATGTTAACTTTGCTTCTTCCTCTTAGTAGAGTAACGGGTTAAGAGGTGAGACCATTGCTTAAGAATTTTTTAATTTATTTTTTATATCAGTCTCAAAATATATCCACATGATAAAAGGCTTTCCAAATTTTATTTTTTAAATAAACATCAATGTGGCCATAATCTTTCTATTACCTCAAAGATGCATCCAGTAACTCCTATTACCGGTCGGACAACCTTTCAATGCACTCTACCTCCCTATATCCTCTCAGCTGTAATCTGATCCCATTCACATTCTGGGATTTGATTTGGTTTGGTCTCAGATGGACCAAGCTCGTAGCCCAATCCACTCACAGCCCCTGTCATCCCGTATACGGCTTCAAAATGGCAGATTTTGCCATTGATAAGCGCCTGAATTGGAACGAAGTGGCTGTACAGTAACATGCTATACCTGACTTCAGAGCTCTGGGTCTCCGCTTCACAGCTCTGTGTGGGTTTTGACTGACAGCTGTGAACTTGAGCACAGCCCGCGACAAGAAGATGCCCCCGTCCCTCCCGCTGATTGGGCTACGTTTGCACATTTGTTGTTGTTTGAGTGAGAGAAATGCTATAAATCGAGAGGAGTCGACGTGTTCTGAAGGCTGAGACGTTGAGGATTATAATAAATAATGCTTTGATGTCATACAAGCAAACCACACACCCGTGAGTCCAAATGTGCACTTTATATTTCCATATTTGAAACTCATGTCGTTTACAGTATCGTAACGTTTCTGATCGACATAACCCTAACCCTTCTCAGCAGTATCGTAACGTTTCTGATCGATATATCGCCCTTCTTAGCAGTATCGGAAGAAAAAGCCCCCCCCCAGACCAATGTGTTTTGAAGAGGAAGTGAGGAGATAGGATGTAAAGAATCAAGGAAAGACACATTGAGATGGGGCCATGGACAGGAAACGGTATACCTTTCTCTCCCAGCATGCTTTGTAATAACTCTTGGATGGGGCGGCTGCTCTCCACCATCCATCTGCTCTCTGAAAATAAACTCCACAGGGACTGGACTCTCCATCCCCCAGCATGGAACGATCTCATGAAAATCTCCTGAGAATGGTTTACTGTTCAGTCAATGCTGTTCATAGATTGGTGTTTTCGTCAAGCTTGGGAGGTGATGCTCGGGTTGAGAGGTTTCCTATTGCAGTCCGGTGATGTTTGGTAGCCAAATCTCAGATTTAGTTTTTGCTCTCTAGCCAACCCTCGTCATGCTCTGTCAGTCAGTTATATCCAGCACACAATACGGCATCAACACATCTGGGACCAGCTAGATGTGTTGCGGTCAGGAGCAGGACATCTCCAATCTAGCTGTGGTACCACTTCACTCTGTTAATAATTCCAGACTGTGCCATTTCTTTGCTTATTTACAATATTATTGTCGTATTCTCCATAAATGATCTTTGTATGGCGAGAAAACAAGGCCTTGTTAATTCATTTAGGCTGTATCAAAATGTTAAATCAAATCTAACTGATAAAACTGCACCGTTTTGATTTGTACATTTTAGATAAAGTATAGTCTTGCACTTCACGATATATCGTCATTGTCAAATATCATGATATTAGATTTCATCATATATCGGCCCAACCCAAGCTTAGACCAAACCTGAACATACGGTACTGGCTCCCTCTTGGCTACTCCTTCCAACCAACCAGGGCTCCCACTCTTCTCAGTGTTCCCATAGCTTTTCTCTTGGAATTCCACAGAGGAGTCATGTGATCTTGTCACCGTGGAGACTGTCGACATGGGAATTTGGGGTTCCTAAGAAAAACACATGTTTTATTAGCCTAAAGACCCCCCCCCCCCATTAGACAAAATATTCCCAAATAAAACGCTGACATTTTCCCACACACATATATATGAAGCATAAGATAAGATAACTACTGTAGCTACAGTGCCTTGCGAAAGTATTCGGCCCCCTTGAATTTTGCGACCTTTGCCACATTTCAGGCTTCAAACATAAAGATATAAAACTGTATTTTTTTGTGAAGAATCAACAACAAGTGGGACACAATCATGAAGTGGAACGACATTTATTGGATATTTCATACTTTTTTAACAAATCAAAAACTGAAAAATTGGGCGTGCAAAATTATTCAGCCCCTTTACTTTCAGTGCAGCAAACTCTCTCCAGAAGTTCAGTGAGGATCTCTGAATGATCCAATGTTAAC
This sequence comes from Oncorhynchus masou masou, assembly GCF_036934945.1. NCBI lineage: Eukaryota > Metazoa > Chordata > Actinopteri > Salmoniformes > Salmonidae > Oncorhynchus > Oncorhynchus masou. Next base: position 83,207 of record NW_027008359.1, on the reverse strand, counting down.
CTAAATGACTAATGATGATAAATACAATCCACCTGTGTGTAATCAAGTCTCCGTATAAATGCACGTGCACTGTGATAGTCTCAGAGGTCCGTTAAAAGCGCAGAGAGCATCATGAAGAACAAGGAACACACCAGGCAGGTCCGAGATACTGTTGTGAAGAAGTTTAAAGCCGGATTTGGATACAAAAAGATTTCCCAAGCTTTAAACATCCCAAGGAGCACTGTGCAAGTGATAATATTGAAATGGAAGGAGTATCAGACCACTGCAAATCTACCAAGACCTGGCCGTCCCTCTAAACTTTCAGCTCATACGAGGAGAAGACTGATCAGAGATGCAGCCAAGAGGCCCATGATCACTCTGGATGAACTGCAGAGATCTACAGCTGAGGTGGGAGACTCTGTCCATAGGACAACAATCAGTCGTATATTGCACAAATCTGGCCTTTATGGAAGAGTGGCAAGAAGAAAGCCATTTCTTAAAGATATCCATAAAAAGTGTCATTTAAAGTTTGCCACAAGCCACCAAACATGTGGAAGAAGGTGCTCTGGTCAGATGAAACCAAAATTGAACTTTTTGGCAACGATGCAAAACGTTATGTTTGGCGTAAAAGCAACACAGCTCATCACCCTGAACACACCATACCCACTGTCAAACATGGTGGTGGCAGCATCATGGTTTGGGCCTGCTTTTTTTCAGCAGGGACAGGGAAGATGGTTAAAATTGATGGGAAGATGGATGGAGCCAAATACAGGACCATTCTGGAAGAAAACCTGATGGAGTCTGCAAAAGACCTGAGACTGAGACGGAGATTTGTCTTCCAACAAGACAATGATCCAAAACATAAAGCAAAATCTACAATGGAATGGTTCAAAAATAAACATATCCAGGTGTTAGAATGGCCAAGTCAAAGTCCAGACCTGAATCCAATCGAGAATCTGTGGAAAGAACTGAAAACTGCTGTTCACAAATGCTCTCCATCCAACCTCACTGAGCTCGAGCTGTTTTGCAAGGAGGAATGGGAAAAAATGTCAGTCTCTCGATGTGCAAAACTGATAGAGACATACCCCAAGCGACTTACAGCTGTAATCGCAGCAAAAGGTGGCGCTACAAAGTATTAACTTAAGGGGGCAGGATCATTTTGCACGCCCAATTTTTCAGTTTTTGATTTGTTAAACAAGTTTGAAATATCCAATAAATGTCGTTCCACTTCATGATTGTGTCCCACTTGTTGTTCATTCTTCACAAAAAAATACAGTTTTATATCTTTATGTTTGAAGCCTGAAATGTGGCAAAAGGTCGCAAAGTTCAAGGGGGCCGAATACTTTCGCAAGGCACTGTATGTCCTTCATATGTGTTCGTGATCCCATTGACAAATCACCCATCTTGTCCCAAACTAATTTCGACCAGCTTTTGATCTAAATGGGCTCTTCTCTATTGGGCTTGAAGGTCTCTGTCTGATTGTATGTTAGTTGTATGTCAGTAATGTCAGTCTGTCAGTAATGTCAGTCTGTCAGTGATGTCCCTGTACTGTCTCTGTGTCAACTGTTCCTCTCTGTCTTTAATAACTGAAATAGTCATAGTCTCTGTGTCAACTGTTCCTCTCTGTCTTTAATAACTGAAATAGTCATAGTCTCTGTGTCAACTGTTCCTCTCTGTCTTTAATAACTGAAATAGTCATAGTCTCTGTGTCAACTGTTCCTCTCTGTCTTTAATAACTGAAATAGTCATAGTCTCTGTGTCAACTGTTCCTCTCTGTCTTTAATAACTGAAATAGTCATAGTCTCTGTGTCAACTGTTCCTCTCTGTCTTTAATAACTGAAATAGTCATAGTCTCTGTGTCAACTGTTCCTCTCTGTCTTTAATAACTGAAATAGTCATAGTCTCTGTGTCAACTGTTCCTCTCTGTCTTTAATAACTGAAATAGTCATAGTCTCTGTACCTTAGTTCTTAGTTTGGTTATAATTACGCTAATCAATTTAGTCTCTATCCTCTTTCAGTGTTCCCCTATACTTCGTCTAATATAGGTCACTAACCCCTCTGTGCGTGTATGTGTGTGTATCTCTATGTATGTCTGTGTGTATGCATGTGTGTGTTTACGTTTGTGTCTATGTATGTCTGTATGTGTGTGTATTTCTTTGTGTGTGTGTGTGCGTATGTCTGTGTGTGTGTGTGTGTGACCTCTATAGCTGGCCGGGGCCATGTTGACGGCCTGCTTTATCTATCTGCTGTATAAAGAAGAGGAGGAGGACTTCTCTGCCGTGTGATTGGCTAAGCCTCTGTCTGGTCACACTCAGTGGGGACGGGATAAGGTTGGAGGGCATTGTGGGAAATGTGTTCTGTGTGTGTGTCTATGTGTTCATTTTTTTGATTGTGTCTTTTGTGTAGATATGTGTTGTCTGCATGTTTGTGTGTATGCGCACTTGTGCGTGGGTGGGTGTGTGTGTGCGAGTGTGTGCATGCGGGTGTCTGTGTGTGTGCGCGCGTGTGTGTGTATCTCTGTTTGTATGTGTGTGTGTGTGTGAAGAAGACAGAGACAGTTGATCACAGATCATGCATGCTATATTGCCTGGCCTATGCTTTATTCTCAGTACCATTGAGCAACGCCCACCCCAATAGGGACACCATGCTGACCGACACATGCATGTTGACCTTTGACCTTTGCATGGCTGAAAGAGCTTGACAACATTATCCACAATCCAAGGACAAACAAACAGTTCACTGAAGTGCTCCCACAGACTAGACTATGAGATTAATGCCCACAAATAAACGCGAATGACAGCTGTGCTGGACCAGATTTGAAAGAAACCCTTACAATACATTTCTCATCATCTAAAATTGGGTAATAATAAGAAAAGAGGACACTGCTAAATGTATTGTTCATGATTTCTTTCTTCATAGTTTCTTATGATTACAGCACTTTTGATAACTTATTTCTTGTCAGTGTCTTCACCTGCCACATTGAAACTACTTTCCATATATTCCTTGTCATTCCAAATGCTAAACTAACGAGCAGAAAGGAAGTTTAGCACATTCTGTCCTCCATCCTCTGTCTCCTTCTCCTTGCTTCTGTCTCCTCCTCCCTCCCTCCTGCCTCCGGCTGCTCCTCCCTCCTCGTCCCTCCTCCTCCTCCCTCCTCCGTCTCTTCCTTCTCCAGCTCCCTCCATCTCTCTGTGAGTTGTGAGTTTCATTCTCTACCTCCTCACTCTGTCATCTGAATTCTCAGTGGTGCTGGCAGGGTTAGAGGCATCGTAAAACCGCCCTGAGTGCCGAGCCGCCAAGGCCTTCTTTGACAAATCTACTCCCCATGTTGTGACCCCGGTCGATAATACCCTCAGAGAGGAGAAGACTTGCAGGGGGGCCGTTGATTGAATCTCAGCCCTCCTCTGTTTGTCGTTTCTCATCCGTCACACACAACACACACACACACACACACACACACACACACACACACACACACACACACACACACACACACACACACACACACACACACACACACACACACACACACACACACCACACACCCGTCCAGCGAATGTGCCTCATCTAAGTCCTAACCTCTCAGCCTTTTCCCTGTGTATTACTGTAACTCTGCTGTTGTCTCACAGATCAATGAGACCTTTCATATCCCCTATCCCTTAATAGTGATGACGTGGGATGATCTTGTTAGAAATAAGGACAGTTTAATGCTTTTGGCAGAGTGAAAGCACAAGTGTGTGTGTGTGTGTGTGTTGCTATGTTGTGTGCGTCAAGGCCTATTGTATCCTCCCATTTCTTCTCTACCTTAATCTCATTTTATTGATGTCGGCTCCTTCATCCAAACAAGCAGCAACTAAAGCTCTCTGGGCGTCCTGCCGCAAGCTGAAAATGACATATTGTTCTCAGATCAACCAAAGTACCTACACAGGTCTGTTGTATCCCAGCATCACTTCACTTCTTTCTTTTTCCTACACACAAAGTATTCATAGGATCTTAAAGCAGTCCAACTCACAAGTGGAGTTTTGAATGTACTTTATAGAATACTTAAGGAGAAGAAATATCAAGTGGGAGAATTTGGAGTGCACTAGGCAAAATGTTTTGCATCACAAACCTTCAAAATGCCACACTCCTTGTGTCCATAGACTCCTTTCTAAGTATTTGCATATGTTACATTCATCATTTGTTATTTCTTATTGTTTTAAACGCCTCACAGAAAATGACAAAAACATCATAAAACATTCTTCATTTTGTAAAACATCCATTTAATTGTACCCAATATTTTCCCTCAGTTTACTCATGTGATTTCTAGTAGATTAATTATTAATGGATTATAACACTACATTATGGTTTTGAGAACATTGGCAGGGCTTCAGAGAGAAATGTCCTTTGAAAAATGTAAGTTTCTAAATGAATGTTTGTTCACAGATTATCTCTCTCCAACAACAGTCATAGTGGGAGCTTTAACATTCACCACAGGCCCAATTACACCACTGCAGCTGGCTGCTCGGCACACCTGTTCCCATAGTAACCACACACTTCCTCACCCCTAACCCACTCTCCTCATGCTATCCCACTATGCTACCATGACGACTCACCTTTTTCCTTGATTGACCTTCACAACAATTGTGTGTGTTTCAGATCTGTGGGATGGTGTTCACATGCTGCTTACACAGAAGGATTAAATTGGATCCTTACTGAACCCTACCGTCAAGCCCCCCCAACACCATCCTGCCTCATGGGCCAGGGAGCAACGATGCCTGCTGAACACTCACCCTTGACCTCTAACCCCTCCTAACCCCTGAACCTTACGATCCAACCCTGCCTGGACCTTCCTGGATCCTTCTGCACCCCTCCTTTAGCTTGGATGCATGCACAGCCCCCTCTCTCAAAGACAAGGCCAATGAAGAAGAGATGATTTGGTATTATGGTATTGTTATTTTCTGTAGGTAACCTGCTGCTGTTTATGTAAGGTAGTTCTTACTGTATGTTGTCAATACAGTCAAATCCTTACTGTAGATTTCACAACATTCCACACAACTGGAAGGCAACCCGAAGTGGTTGTGACTGAGAATCAAGTGTACTGTACAAACTCTCATGGTGTTGCTGCTTACGAAGGGTTATTCAGTTAGTGCTATATCCAGTGTGTCACGGATGTGGCCCACAACGTGCCTCTGTCATTGTTTTATCACGCATTCTTTGATAGCAATGTTACACCAATTTAATGGTTCACCACAAAGGGAATCCCATGGTCAGCGATGTTTGATCTACGTCACAAAGAAAACAATCATGAGTTGATTGATATCCACAGAATAATCAAGCCGATATGGGGAAAACTTGATATGAATGAAAATAGCACTAAACGCTGCTAAGAGAAACGTTGCAACATTTCTGTATGTGTTGCCTCCGTAGCTTGACTAACACATGTGGTTCTGTGTTGTATGCTATGCTAAAGGTGTTGATATCGGCGGAATTGCCTTTCTTGCAGTACCATATAAACCTACCACTCATCTTTCAATACCAGAACCAATTGACTTATTTTACAACCACTTTTATGCTGGAGAAACATGTTGTCATTTACCACTGATACAGCTTCAGATCTTTCTCTGTCACGCTACTGGTTAAGATTAGGATTCAGGGGTTATGGGTGACTTCTAGTTGAACGGGAGAGGTTTGAACTGTCATGAGTCAGTCCTCTCCTCTGGTGTGAGTTAGAGTCAGTCCTCTCTGGTGTGGGTTAGAGTCAGTCCTCTCCTCTGGTGTGGGTTAGAGTCAGTCCTCTCCTCTGGTGTGGGTTAGAGTCAGTCCTCTCCTCTGGTGTGGGTTAGTATCCCCATCCAGTGGTAGATATTGGTATATACTCCTGTGTAGTGCTCCTGTAGTATTCTGTGTAAGGTTGCCATATTTGGAGAACTTTCAATAAATTCCCTGGTTTTCCAGAAACCTGTTTGGGGGATTCCGGATTGTCTGCTTATTCCCTCCAGATTCCAGGATTCCTCCAACCGAGATTTCAGGAAAACCAGGGAATTTCTTGAACGTTGCCGAAATTTTGCAACTCTATTTCTGTCTGATTGGTTGTGGAGCAGCCAGGCAGCCTTGCATCGACTACTGCTTCTAAAGACTAACTACATTCCTCAAGGCAGAAGATATATTTACATGTTATTGTTTCCTACGACTTAGAACATGTCTGATAAGTTTCCACAAGAGAGCATTCATTGGCTTGACTATTGTCAAGGACACATTCAAATAGTATTGGTTGCCCATTACCAAGACAGGACATGGGTCTTTGTTGTTTAGGAGTGCTGGTAATTCAGCTGACCAATTCCAGTTGATACAATGACAACAATCCTTTGTCAAAGCTCTATGGATGTTTTGCTGTTTTCCAAGAGATGAAGACACTTATACAGATGGTATTTTCTCTATTCCTCCGAGTGACCAACAGAAAGCTGTTCTTGTTATTCATGTATTTTTCTAATCGAAATGGGTCAGAATATGATATAACATTATAGTATGTATAATATAAAATATATAATAAAACATATGATCGGGGCTCTTTCTGTACTGTAGACTGTAGTAATCAAAGTATGCCTTTGTCTGTTTAACAACAATGTCACAATAGCTTTTGAATTTATGTTGATGGTAGTCTTTAACCGGATAAACTTTATTTGTGTTTCCTACATCATTCAGTGGTTTGGTATTATGATTCCCTGCCGTTCTCTTTGCATCAATGTCTTGAATGTTTTGTTACAGTATATGACTATTGCTACTTTAAGACATCATAAAATGTTGATATTTATACTCTGAGATATGAAGAAGGTTATACGTGCACAGACCATGTTTGAAAGAAGTGCATATGGATGGACACATTCATCTTCAGCGACATGTAGTCTATCTTTTAAGAGTGTTGCAAGGTAAACAAATCTGCCAATGTGCCCTTGAGGAAGGCACTTTACCCCAATTGCTCCTGTAAGTCTCTCTGGATAAGAGCGTCTGCTGAATGACTCAAATGTAAGTGTTTGTCAAAGCTGATGTGACAATGGTATTGGGGTGCACTGTATGACTTGTTCTATACAATATGATGACATAAATGGTTCCTAAACCTTACTCAATAAATATAATACTATATTACTGATTATATTACTATTTATATGATTATTTATTCATGTTGTGGAAGATTGTGGTTGGGTTGAATCGTCTAGTTGTGGTGGATATAGTGTATGTTATGGTGATATGTTGTCACTAGGTGGAGACAAAGTTGTGCCCCTGACAAGCATTTGAAGGTAATCGTCCCAGGATGTTTCGTCTTCCTCAGTTCCTGTATGGATTTATCAGTTAGTTAGAAAATGTTCATGTTTATTACCACTTCCGTTAACCTGTTAACAGGTTATTTTTCACAGGACAAAAAGTACATCCTTCAAATCCAAACTTAAAAGCCATGATCATTGTGAAATAAAACATTGTTTATTTGTTATATTCACCTATTCTCCTAACCTCGTACAACCATAGCTCAGAGGTAATCAGTCTGGTAATACAAGGCTACTATTCTCCTAACCTCGTACAACCATAGCTCAGAGGTAATCAGTCTGGTAATACAAGGCTACTATTCTCCTAACCTCGTACAACCATAGCTCAGAGGTAATCAGACTGGTAATACAAGGCTACTATTCTCTAACCTCGTACAACCATAGCTCAGAGGTAATCAGACTGGTAATACAAGGCTACTATTCTCCTAACCTCGTACAACCATAGCTCAGAGGTAATCAGTCTGGTAATACAAGGCTACTATTCTCCTAACCTCGTACAACCATAGCTCAGAGGTAATCAGACTGGTAATACAAGGCTACTATTCTCCTAACCTCGTACAACCATAGCTCAGAGGTAATCAGTCTGGTAATACAAGGCTACTATTCTCCTAACCTCGTACAACCATAGCTCAGAGGTAATCAGTCTGGTAATACAAGGCTACTATTCTCCTAACCTCGTACAACCATAGCTCAGAGGTAATCAGTCTGGTAATACAAGGCTACTATTCTCCTAACCTCGTACAACCATAGCTCAGAGGTAATCAGTCTGGTAATACAAGGCTACTATTCTCCTAACCTCGTACAACCATAGCTCAGAGGTAATCAGTCTGGTAATACAAGGCTACTATTCTCCATCAATCTGACAGTATTGACGCTTCACTATGCTTGCTGACTGTATTTGCACTTATGCCAACTAAATACCCTCAACTCAATACACCGTTATGTATACATACAAGAGTGCTGTGGCCATAGCAGGATTCATCTGTAGGTTAATGGTATTACCATATGACTGGGGATGTGTCCCAATATTCTTTAATAGCTCCCTTGCCTCATTTGGTTTCTTTCAAAACCACTGATCTGACATGACATGCCTAGTGAGTGCATTGTGACGCAGTGATCCAATGCTTTAGTCTCTCAGTAAGGGAAGGAGATGAGGAGGGGGAGCCAGTTTAGAGTGTTGGGAGACAGTCCAAGACATCAGCCGGTTAGGGAAGGAGATGAGGAGGGGGAGCCAGTTTAGAGTGTTGGGAGACAGTCCAAGACATCAGCCGGTTAGGGAAGGAGATGAGGAGGGGGAGCCAGTTTAGAGTGTTGGGACATAGTCCAAGACATGGGGCCGGGGGAGTCTGTCTGTCAGTACTTCCATCTCCATCAGCAAGCAGAGGATGGCTCCTATTTCCACAGCATGTCACACACACCCTGGAGAGAGGGTGTACATGCATGCATACACACCTACTGTACACACATAAACACACACACACACACACACACTGCTAGAGCTTACAAACACACAGACACACCCACATGAAAAAAACATTCAGTTTACTATAGAATAATACATTATTTACTATTTACTATATCATTTACTATACTATTACATTATTTACTGTATCATTTTGTAGTATACATTTTGTAGTTTACACACACATACTGTACACACACACACACGCACGCACGCACACACACACAGCGTGCTTTACACACACATTGCTGGGGCCGACACATGGGGGTGAATTGGAAGCATCTGGAGATACACTCCTCCCATAGTGGACTCTGCACATCATCCACATAATTCACACACACCCTCTCCCATATCTCACCCTCTGACAGCCAGGGGGTGGACGTTTCTTTCTCTCCCATATCTCACCCTCTGACAGCCAGGGTATGGACGATGCAGAGGCAGATATCCAGCAGGCAGCTACTAACACATGCTGTGGTCTCCACACACTCTCTCCATCTCTACATACCATATTGTATACACACATACATTCACTCGCAGGCGTATGCACACACACACACAAACACACACACACACACACACACACACACACACACACACACACACACACACACACACACACACACACACACACACACACACACACTTCTGGTCTGGATATCTTTTTACATTGATAATATGCTGCTTGAATAGGAGTCATTTTTACAAATGACCCATATTGATTCCTATGCCATGTGGAACTCAGTGTATGATGATATCATTGTGGCATGGATATCTGATGTCAGAAAAGGGTTTTGTTCTAAACACATATAATATATCATGGCACTTTACAACACAACCATTGTCCGAGCAGTAGGCCTACACCTGCACTCAATATGTGTGAAAACGCTGAGAGGCTTAGGTATGAATAAATACGGTTGATGTACAGTACAAGGAAGTGCCGTAGGCCCTGTGTAAACTGATGCATGTGTGTAAATGCAACTCCTCCTCACCTGCCTGTGGAGTCATGAGACTGAAAGTGGTCTGGGTCTGTACTGGGTTTAGACTGGGCCTGGACCTGTTACCTGAGGTCTGGACTAGTCTGGACTAGACCTATTCTAGACTGCCTGTTACCTGGGGTCTGGACTAGTATGGACTAGACCTATTCTAGACTGCCTGTTACCTGGGGTCTGGACTAGACCTATTCTATACTGCCTGTTACCTGGGGTCTGGACTAGTCTGGACTAGACCTATTCTAGACTGCCTGTTACCTGGGGTCTGGACTAGTATGGACTAGACCTATTCTAGACTGCATGTTACCTGGGGTCTGGACTAGTCTGGACTAGACCTATTCTAGACTGCCTGTTACCTGGGGTCTGGACTAGTATGGACTAGACCTATTCTAGACTGCCTGTTACCTGGGGTCTGGACTAGACCTATTCTAGACTGCCTGTTACCTGGGGTCTGGACTAGACCTATTCTAGACTGCCTGTTACCTGGGGTCTGGACTAGTCTGGACTAGACCTATTCTAGACTGCCTGTTACCCGGGGTATGGACTAGACCTATTCTAGACTGCCTGTTACCTGGGGTCTGGACTAGACCTATTCTAGACTGCCTGTTACCTGGGGTCTGGACTAGTCTGGACTAGACCTATTCTAGACTGCCTGTTACCTGAGGTATGGACTAGACTTATTCTAGACTGCCGGTTATCTGGGGTCTGGACTAGTATGGACTAGACCTATTCTAGACTGCCTGTTACCCGGGGTCTGGACTAGTCTGGACTAGACCTATTCTAGACTGCCTGTTACCTGGGGTCTGGACTAGACCTATTCTAGACTGCCTGTTACCTGGGGTCTGGACTAGACCTGTCTGTTACCTGGGGTCTGGACTAGACCTATTCTAGAGTGCCTGTTCCCCGGGGTCTGGACTAGTATGGACTAGACCTATTCTAGACTGCCTGTTACCTGGGGCCTGGACTAGACCTATTCTAGACTGCCTGTTACCTGGGGTCTGGACTAGACCTGCCTGTTACCTGGGGTCTGGACTAGACCTATTCTAGAGTGCCTGTTCCCCGGGGTCTGGACTAGTATGGACTAGACCTATTCTAGACTGCCTGTTACCTGGGGCCTGGACTAGACCTATTCTAGACTGCCTGTTCCCCGGGGTCTGGATTAGTATGGACTAGACCTATTCTAGACTGCCTGTTACCTGGGGCCTGGACTAGACCTATTCTAGACTGCCTGTTACCTGGGGTCTGGACTAGTCTGGACTAGACCTATTCTAGACTGCCTGTTACCTGGGGTCTGGACTAGACCTATTCTAGACTGCCTGTTACCTGGGGTCTGGACTAGTCTGGACCTTCTCCCAGTGGTCCTCAGTCAGACCTCAGAGCTGCTGAATGGGGCTCCCCCTGTTCCTGCTCCTGTGGGGTATACTACAAAGCATCAATGAGTTAGCCAACTAACTTTGATCAACAACCAGAAATATCAAATCAAATCAAATCAAATTTTATTTGTCACATACACATGGTTAGCAGATGTTAATGCGAGTGTAGCGAAATGCTTGTGCTTCTAGTTCCGACAATGCAGTAATAACCAACAAGTAATCTAACTAACAATTCCTAATCTACTGTCTTATACACAGTGTAAGGGGATAAAGAATATGTACATAAGGATATATGAGTGAGTGATGGTACAGAGCAGCATAGGCAAGATACAGTAGATGGTATCGAGTACAGTATATACATGTGAGATGAGTATGTAAACAAAGTGGCATAGTTAAAGTGGCTAGTGATACATGTATTACATAAGGATGCAGTCGATGATATAGAGTACAGTATATAGGTATGCATATGAGATGAATAATGTAGGGTAAGTAACATTATATAAGGTAGCATTGTTTAAAGTGGCTAGTGATATATTTACAACATTTCCCGTCAATTCCCATTATTAAAGTGGCTGGAGTTGAGTCAGTGTCAGTGTGTAGGCAGCAGCCACTCAATGTTAGTGGTGGCTGTTTAACAGTCTGATGGCCTTGAGATAGAAGCTGTTTTTCAGTCTCTCGGTCCGAGCTTTTGATGCACCTGTACTGACCTCGCCTTCTGGATGATAGCGGGGTGAACAGGCAGTGGCTCGGGTGGTAGATGTCCTTGATGATCTTTATGGCCTTCCTGTAACATCGGGTGGTGTAGGTGTCCTGGAGGGCAGGTAGTTTGCCCCGATGATGCGTTGTGCAGACCTCACTACCCTCTGGAGAGCCTTACGGTTGAGGGCGGAGCAGTTGCCGTACCAGGCGGTGATACAGCCCGCCAGGATGCTCTCGATTGTGCCTCTGTAGAAGTTTGTGAGTGCTTTTGGTGACAAGCCGAATTTCTTCAGCCTCCTGAGGTTGAAGAGGCGCTGCTGCGCCTTCTTCACGATGCTGTCTGTGTGAGTGGACCAATTCAGTTTGTCTGTGATGTGTATGCCGAGGAACTTAAAACTTGCTACTCTCTCCACTACTGTTCCATCGATGTGGATAGGGGGTGTTCCCTCTGCTGTTTCCTGAAGTCCACAATCATCTCCTTAGTTTTGTTGACGTTGAGTGTGAGGTTATTTTCCTGACACCACACTCCGAGGGCCCTCACCTCCTCCCTGTAGGCCGTCTCGTCGTTGTTGGTAATCAAGCCTACCACTGTTGTGTCGTCCGCAAACTTGATGATTGAGTTGGAGGCGTGCGTGGCCACGCAGTCGTGGGTGAACAGGGAGTACAGGAGAGGGCTCAGAGGGCCCAGTGTTGAGGATCAGCGGGGAGGAGATGTTGTTACCTACCCTCACCACCTGGGGGCGGCCCGTCAGGAAGTCCAGTACCCAGTTGCACAGGGCGGGGTCGAGACCCAGGGTCTCGAGCTTGATGACGAGCTTGGAGGGTACTATGGTGTTGAATGCCGAGCTGTAGTCCATGAACAGCATTCTCACATAGGTATTCCTCTTGTCCAGATGGGTTAGGGCAGTGTGCAGTGTGGTTGAGATTGCATCGTCTGTGGACCTATTTGAGCGGTAAGCAAATTGGAGTGGGTCTAGGAGTCAGGTAGGGTGGAGGTGATATGGTCCTTGACTAGTCTCTCAAAGCACTTCATGATGACGGAAGTGAGTGCTACGGGCGGTAGTCGTTTAGCTCAGTTACCTTAGCTTTCTTGGGAACAGGAACGATGGTGGCCCTCTTGAAGCATGTGGGAACAGCAGACTGGTATAGGGATTGATTGAATATGTCCGTAAACACACCAGCCAGCTGGTCTGCGCATGCTCTGAGGGCGCGGCTGGGGATGCCGTCTGGGCCTGCAGCCTTGCGAGGGTTAACACGTTTAAATGTTTTACTCACCTCGGCTGCAGTGAAGGAGAGACCGCATTTTTCCGTTGCAGGCAGTGTCAGTGGCACTGTATTGTCCTCAAAGCGGGCAAAAAGTTATTTAGTCTGCCTGGGAGCAAGACATCCTGGTCCGTGACTGGGCTGGATTTCTTCCTGTAGTCCGTGATTGACTGTAGACCCTGCCACATGCCTCTTGTGTCTGAGCCGTTGAATTGGGATTCTACTTTGTCTCTGTACTGACGCTTAGCTTGTTTGATAGCCTTACGGAGGGAATAGCTGCATTGTTTGTATTCAGTCATGTTACCAGACACTTGCCCTGATTGAAAGCAGTGGTTCGTGCTTTCAGTTTCACACGAATGCTGCCATCAATCCAAGGTTTCTGGTTAGGGAATGTTTTAATCGTTGCTATGGGAACGACATCTTCAACGCACGTTCTAATGAACTCGCACACCGAATCAGCGTATTCATCAATGTTGTTATTTGACGCAATACGAAACATGTCCCAGTCCATGTGATGGAAGCAGTCTTGGAGTGTGGAGTCAGCTTGGTCGGACCAGCGTTGGACAGACCTCAGCGTGGGAGCTTCTTTTTTAAACTTTTGTCTGTAGGCAGGTATCAGCAAAATGGAGTTGTGGTCAGCTTTTCCGAAAGGGGGGCGGGGCAGGGCCTTATATGCGTCGCGGAAGTTAGAGTAACAGTGATCCAAGGTTTTTCCGCCCCTGGTTGCGCAATCGATATGCTGATAAAGTTTAGGGAGTCTTGTTTTCAGATTAGATTGTTTTCAAATAACCACACATGTTCTGGTTCATTAAGAATGCTAAACTTGATATGTGTTTTTGGTTGCTGGATAAACTAAATCATGCTCATTTCAAGCTTATCTTTCAAAAGAAATAAAAAGTTATTTAAAAATATTTAGCCAAGTTGGCTGTCTAGCTCCTTGACCCTGCTATGTAGTATACCCCTCTGGGCTACTTGTGGGAATGAATGCATTATATTAGCTGCGGCAGTAAATGTGTCGGACAGATTCCTCCAGGGATCAAAGGGGGATAACCAAAGCACCGGCAGGCAGAGTGCATGAGGCCAGAGAGCCAGCATAAATCCAACATAATATCGCTGTCAGCATACGGCTATGTGTTGTCAGCGTCACAGAACCAAAAAACACAGAGAGATGCCAGATGTGCTGGTTGGAGTGGGTGGAAGCTGCCTGCAACCACTGATCTGAGGTCAGATATATTTGATTGGTATTATGGTTGAGTTTAGGCTCGGAGGTGGAGTAATCTGATCCGATCTGTGGTTAGCATGTGACCTCTTATCTTAGATAGAGTTCACATTGTGTTAGCTTCCCATTTCATTAAATATATCACTTTGCCTGAGAATGAAGGCTATGTGAGGTTTACACATCTTGGCCATGAAATTGAATTAAGATGTAGAAACACATGACAAATGCATGAACTAATTTCCTGAACAGAGATGTATTCCATTAGGTTAGTTTAAAGGGGGGATGTTGTTTCCCCAGTCTAGGTTGTCTAGGAACAAGAGTGCTTTTATTTCTGCAACATTTATTTTGACTCAGCAGCAGAGTGATAGAGTGGACTGGGTCAATGAGGTCACATTAGGGGTTAACACATCTATTAATGTGTACTGCCTTAGTATTTTACCATAACAATGGTATTGTGTAATTTCTCAAATCAATGCAAATCTGTTTGATCTGTATGTCCAGTCTTAGCACAGCTATAAGAGAATATGAAGACAAAATATCATAATGGTTCGGTCCATTCCCTGGTTTAACCATTACATTTTTCAGGTCATGTCTAGATGGGATACAGCTTTTGTCAAATTGACATCAAAAGTCTATTTTTGACGAGTCGACAGATGGAAGCACTTTATGATTGGCTCAATATTCAGGTATGCTATCCCTGTACAATCACACAGCCTAGCCCTATGGAGTTGGAAGTAATGGGATGGAGAGCTGAGGGACATGTTGGGCTTGAGGGAGTGGGATGGGGAGTTGGGGGGAATGGGATGCGGAGTTGGGGGGAATGGAATGGTGAGTTTGGGAACATGTTGGGCTGGGGGAATAGGATGGGGAGTTGGGGAGAATGGAATGGAGCTTTGGGGGACATGTTGGGCTAGGGGGAATGGGATGGGGAGTTGTAGGGACTGGGATGGGGAGTTGGGGAGAATGGGATGGGGAGTTGGGGGATGTTTGGCTAGGGGGAATGGGATCGGGAGTTTGGGGGAATGGAATGTGGAGTTGGGGGGAATGGGCTGGGGAGTTGGGGGAATGGGGAGTTGAGGGAGTGGAATGGGGAGTTGGGGGAATGGGATGGGGAGTTGGGGGAGTGGAATGGGGAGTTGGGGGAATGGGATGGGGAGTTGGGGGAATGGGGAGTTGGGGGAATGGGATGGGGAGTTGGGGGAATGGGATGGGGAGTTGGGGGAATGGAATGGGGAGTTGGGGGAATGGGGAGTTGGGGGAATGTTATGGGGAGTTGGGGGAATGTGTTGGGGAGTTGGGGGAATGGGGAGTTGGGGGAATGGGATGGGGAGTTGGGGGAATGGGATGGGGAGTTGGGGGAATGGGATGGGGAGTTGGGGGAATGGGATGGGGAGTTGGGGGAATGGGATTGGGAGTTGGGGGAATGGGATGGGGAGTTGGGGAGTTGGGGGAATGGGATGGGGAGTTGGGGGAGTTGGGGGAATGGGATGGGGAGTTGGGGGAGTTGGGGGAATGGGATGGGGAGTTGGGGAATGGGATGGGGAGTTGGGGAGTTGGGGGAATGGGATGGGGATGGGGAGTTGGGGGAGTTGGGGGAATGGGATGGGGATGGGGAGTTGGGGGAGTTGGGGGAATGGGATGGGGAGTTGGGGGAGTTGGGGGAATGGGATGGGGAGTTGGGGAATGGGATGGGGAGTTGGGGGAGTTGGGGGAATGGGATGGGGAGTTGGGGGAGTTGGGGGAATGGGATGGGGAGTTGGGGGAATGGGATGGGGAGTTGGGGGAGTTGGGGGAATGGGATGGGGAGTTGGGGGAATGGGATGGGGAGTTGGGGGAGTTGGGGGAATGGGATGGGGAGTTGGGGGAATGGGATGGGGAGTTGGGGGAGTTGGGGGAATGGGATGGGGAGTTGGGGGAATGGGATGGGGAGTTGGGGGAATGGGATGGGGAGTTGGGGAATGGGATGGGGAGTTGGGGGAGTTGGGGGAATGGGATGGGGAGTTGGGGGAGTTTTGGGGGAATGGGATGGGGGGATGGGGAGTTGGGGGAGTTGGGGGAATGGGATGGGGAGTTGGGGGAGTTGGGGGAATGGGATGGGGAGTTGGGGAATGGGATGGGGAGTTGGGGGAGTTGGGGGAATGGGATGGGGAGTTGGGGGAGTTGGGGGAATGGGATGGGGAGTTGGGGGAATAGGATGGGGAGTTGGGGGAGTTGGGGGAATGGGATGGGGAGTTGGGGGAATAGGATGGGGAGTTGGGGGAGTTGGGGGAATGGGATGGGGAGTTGGGGGAATGGGATGGGGAGTTGGGGGAATGGGATGGGGAGTTGGGGGAATGGGATGGGGAGTTGGGGGAGTGGGATGGGGAGTTTTGGGTGTAGGCCCACCTCTTTTTCTTTCTTTTTTCTTTACTTACCAATTGTATTATTACAAAATCCTGTGTGATCAATATAATAATTTATATTTATGTATTTCTTACTTTAGAGTGTCAGCCTATGTGGTATATACTAAGTGTGTAAATTGACATGAATATTGTACCTTGATATTTTTTGCATTTTAGCTAACCCTACCCTTTTCCTAACCTCAACCTAATTCTTCTAACCTGCTACATAACTTATCCTAACATGTCATGAATAGTCATTTTTATAAAGGCTGTTTCCCTTCTAGCCAAACCCATTTGTTTTGCACTCTTTTCAGTTTACCTCACCTGCGAGAAGGTAGGCCCTTTTCTGCTCTATTTATTCTGACATGTATAAATATCGCTCCATGGCTTTTACAACGTAGTCATATTTCCCTTGTCGACTTTTCTCACACTTATGTTTCTTCGAATAGAATATTTGTGCCCCAGCTACATAGCCCTGTGAAGTAGGGGTGCTGCAGTACCCCCTGATAAGCATGTCCAGCTTCACTCAACAGAATGTTCACAGCCATTTCCATGCTTCAACTGCTAGTATTAGCCAGGGCCCATAAATACACTGGTTTTTACCAAAGGAAATAACACAGTATGATCATAGCTTAAAGTTGCATGCTGAGTTTTGACTATTTCTTTTTTCCTTGGTAGAATCAGTGTATTTGTATTTTCACTGGTCAGACACAGAGGGTTATTGTATTCAGTAGAGCTGCAAATATGCTGCTTTTTTGATATGGAAATGCAAATGTTACATCATTTATTAATATTGTAATATCTTGTAGGCTTGTACCGTATACTTTGCTCCATCGCTTTATAAAACTCTATGCAGTAATGACCTTTGACCTTTCTATGAAGGAGGCCAAAAGTAAATACTTAGATCCACTCCATCAATCAGTCGTTGTGGTGTCGTCTTTATACTCTGAATACAACCCAATGAGAAACCCCCTGCCATTTACAAGACCCCGCATGCAATAATTACCTTTGAACTTTCCTTAAACAGGAAGTGTGGGACTAGGAAGCATGTGGAGAAATCTGTGGTTTTCAAGGTATGTGTGTTGTGTTCAATCAGAGCGAGATGGAAAACAATGTAAAGTGTTTCAAGACGGATTTCAAATCCAGGTATATGATGATGATGATGATGATGGATGCCAAACATTATGAGGGTGGTCTGGAGGTTACCATGGCCACACCATGATGGATTGACATTTCCTTTCCAGTCTCTAATGGCGTTTTAAAAAGGAAGCCGCTGTAAACAATGAGAAAGACCCAGCAGGAGTCTCTGACATGGGAGTTAAAAATGGACACCTAGATCGATGCCGGCCCAGCTTCCTGCTGCTCTCTGGCGTGACATGGAAGCACAGTGCATTCTACCACTCAACAGAAGGACGAAGTTCAAACCCTAGGAATAGCTGTCACCTGGAGGTAAGTGATCTGCCATTGTTTAACTATATTTCCCACTGTGTTGAAGACAAGTGAACAGGCCCCAGCAGTGACAGAACTGAAGAATAGTTGTCAGTGTTGTAGTCTAGCTTGGTGTGTTTGGGTCAGTGCCCAGGCCATGTTGGTGTATTGTATTGACTTTGTAACTGGTCTGGAGGTGTTAAGGAAGTGTGTTTGTGATTTGTAATGCTTTGTCAGACTAGCTTCTGACTGTGAATCTCTTCAACACATGCTTCTGAACTTTGGCGACTACTACTTTTTTGTTTTTTAACCTCCTGCTTTGCGCTTGATGTGTCAATGTGTAGTTCACACATGCAGAATTACTGTCTTACCTCAGTTAGCGGTGAAGTCCCTAGTTTGAAAGCGACTGTTTTTCTGGAAACCCCCTTCATTTCCCCCCACTTGGGTCAGCCCCCTAACAATTTGAGATCAACCAATGAGCTTGTTTGCGTGTTTGCGTTTTTGTGGATGCATGGAGTTCCAAGCTGCATCTTGCATCCAACCTTCTTTTTGTTACTGACAGTATACGGTTGTTTTACAGTGCCTTGCGAAAGTATTCGGCCCCCTTGAACTTTGCAACCTTCTGCCACATTTCAGGCTTCAAACATAAAGATATAAAACTGTATTTTTTTGTGAAGAATCAACAACAAGTGGGACACAATCATGAAGTGGAACGACATTTATTGGATATTTCAAACTTTTTTAACAAATCAAAAACCTGAATAATTGGGCGTGCAAAATTATTCAGCCCCCTTAAGTTAATACTTTGTAGCGCCACCTTTTGCTGCAATTACAGCTGTAAGTCGCTTGGGGTATGTCTCTATCAGTTTTGCACATCGAGAGACTGAAATGTTTTCCCATTCCTCCTTGCAAAACAGCTCGAGATCAGTGAGGTTGGATGGAGAGCATTTGTGAACAGCAGTTTTCAGTTCTTTTCACAGATTCTTGATTGGATTCAGGTCTGGACTTTGACTTGGCCATTCTAACACCTGGATATGTTTATTTTTGAACCATTCCATTGTAGATTTTGCTTTATGTTTTAGATCATTGTCTTGTTGGAAGACAAATCTCCATCCCAGTCTCAGGTCTTTTGCAGACTCCATCAGGTTTTCTTCCAGAATGGTCCTGCATTTGGCTCCATCCATCTTCCCATCAATTTTAACCATCTTCCCTGTCCCTGCTGAAGAAAAGCAGGCCCAAACCATGATGCTGCCACCACCATGTTTGACAGTGGGTATGGTGTGTTCAGGGTGATGAGCTGTGTTGCTTTTACGCCAAACATAACGTTTTGCATTGTTGCCAAAAAGTTCAATTTTGGTTTCATCTGACCAGAGCACCTTCTTCCACATGTTTGGTGTGTCTCCCAGGTGGCTTGTGGCAAACTTAAAACAACACTTTTTATGGATATCTTTAAGAAATGGCTTTCTTCTTGCCACTCTTCCATAAAGGCCGGATTTGTGCAATATACGACTGATTGTTGTCCTATGGACAGAGTCTCCCACCTCAGCTGTAGATCTCTCCAGTTCATCCGGAGTGATCATGGGCCTCTTGGCTGCATCTCTGATCAGTCTTCTCCTTGTATGAGCTGAAAGTTTAGAGGGACGGCCAGGTCTTGGTAGATTTGCAGTAGTCTGATACTCCTTCCATTTCAATATTATCGCTTGCACAGTGCTCCGTGGGATGTTTAAAGCTTGGGAAATCTTTTTGTATCCAAATCCGGCTTTAAACTTCTTCACAACAGTATCTCGGACCTGCCTGGTGTGTTCCTTGTTCTTCATGATGCTCTCTGCGCTTTTAACCGACCTCTGAGACTATCACAGTGCAGGTGCATTTATACGGAGACTTGTTTACACTCAGGTGGATTGTATTTATCATCATTAGTCATTTAGGTCAACATTGGATCATTCAGAGATCCTCACTGAACTTCTGGAGAGAGTTTGCTGCACTGAAAGTAAAGGGGCTGAATAATTTTGCACGCCCAATTTTTCAGTTTTTGATTTGTTAAAAAAGTTTGAAATATCCGTTCCACTTCATGATTGTGTCCCACTTGTTGTTGATTCTTCACAAAAAAATACAGTTTTATATCTTTATGTTTGAAGCCTGAAATGTGGCAAAGGGTCGCAAAGTTCAAGGGGGCCGAATACTTTCGCAAGGCACTGTATGTAGGCCTGATACTTGTAGTTTGTTGTGTGGGGGCACACATTTGCACGAGTGTGTGTGCTCCCGGACATTTAGATATTTATGGTCCTCAAGAGAGGGAAATACTTTTTGTGTGAATGTTTACACAGAATCATATCTGAGCATCTCTTCTTCCTCAATGCTGTCCCCAATGGACCGGTCAGGCTTCTCGAGTAATGAGAATGTCTGCCATTAGATTTAACCCTGCTTTCTAAGCCAATAGAAAGAGAGGAGGAACGCCATTTAAAACAGATTAGGCTGTCACCTTGTGTTTGTGTGAGGGACGCCCGGGGAACTAGAGAGAGAGAGCAGGAGGAAGAGAGAGAGAGAGAGAGAGAGAGGGTGAAAATAAGAGTTTATCGTGTGAGATTGACGGTAAGGAAAGATGAGAGAGACTTTGGCTTGACCTTAGAGTGGTGAGCAGTGAGGACACAGAGTGAATCATCAGAATGGAAGGTAAACAGCCTTATTTCACTTCCAAGGGGAAGTAAACACTCACATTTACGGGTGCAGTGCTGCCCTTGGGGGCTTTCAGAGGAATGAGACAAAATAGGAGAGACTGAAAATAAATCCATTGGCCTGTTGGAGGGAAAGTGGTTTGTGGTCAATGGATAGAAATGTGCAGGATTGACATGCTGTTCATCAACTGTACTTTATAAATGTCCTCTTCCTTCCTCTTCTCTTGACCAAACCACTGATCTGGTGTGAGTATCCAGGCCAAAGTAAGGCTTCAACTGCATAGTCTAGCAATGTCCTGGTTACAGTTTCTCAGTTCATCTTACCATAACCACATGACAGGATCTGAATGGAACATCGGCCCCTACCTTCTACCTACACCTGCAGGTATCACTTTCATCTGTACAAACAATAGTGCGCAAGTATAAACACCATGGAACCACGCAGCTGTCATACCGCTCAGGAAGAAGACGCGTTCTGTCACCTTGAGATGAACGTACTTTGGGGCGAAAAGTGCAAATCAATCCCAGAACAACAGCAAAGGACCTTGTGAAGATGCTGGAGGAAACAGGTACAAAAGTATCTATATCCACATTAAAACGAGTCCTATGTCGACATAACCTGAAAGGCCGCTCAGCAAGGAAGAAGCCACTGCTCCAAAACCGCAATAAATCATCCAGACTACGGTTTGCAACTGCACATGGAGACAAATATCATACTTTTTGGAGAAATGTCATCTTGTCTGATGTAACCAAAATAGAACTGTTTGGCCATAATGACCATTGTTATGTTTGGAGGAAAAAGGGGGAAGCTTGCAAGCCGAAAAACACCATCCCAACCGTGAAGCACAGGGGGTGGCAGTATCATGTTTTGGGGGTGCTTTGCTGCAGGAGGGACTGGTGCACTTCACAAAATAGATGGCGTCATGAGGAAGGAAAATGATGTGGATATATTGAAGCAACATCTCAAGACATCAGTCAGGAAGTTAAAGCTTGATCGCAAATGGGTTTTCCAAATGAACAATGACCCCAACCATACTTCCAAAGTTGTGGCAAAATGGCTTAAGGACAACAAAGTCAAGGTATTGGAGTGGCCATCACAAAGCCCTGACCTCAATCCTATAGAAAATATGTGGGCAGAACTGAAAAAGCGTGTGTGAGCAAGGAGGCCTACAAACCTGACTCAGTTACACCAGCTCTGTCAGATGGAATGGGTCAAGATTCACCCAACTTGTTGTGAGTGTGTGTAAACTTCTGACCCACTGGGAATGTGATGGAAGAAATATTCTCTCTACTATCATTCTGACATTTCACATTCTTAAAATAAAGTGTTGATCCTAACTGACCTAAGACAGATAACTTTATACCCTAGTAAAAATTTACCAGAGTTTAAATGTATTTGGCTAAGGTATATGTAAACTTCAGACTTCAACTGTATATGGAATTGTTTTAAAAAGGTCATACCAAGGATAATTGTGCTATTTGATTTTGAATTGTAAGACCCCTTGAATAATCAAGAAAAAAAATAAGTAAAAAAAAAATGTTTAAATATTTATTTGGCCTTCACGCTGTTAGCCCGTACCAATGCATTGAATAACAGATTCACTGCAGATAGTCCCCCCCCCCATAAAAATCTAAAGGAAGATTGTTCTGAAGTGTCTGTCCTATATCTGAGAGATATGAGAAAGATCAGGAAACATTATTATACGCATCATCGGGGGCAAACTACATGCCCTCCAACACCTTACCACACCGATGTTACAGGATGGGATAAAGATCATCAGGACATCTACCACCCGAGCCTGTTCACCCCGCTTTCATCAGATGGCGATGTCTCAGGTGCATCAAAGCTGGGACCGAGAGACTGAAAAACAGCTTCTATGTCAGGCCATCAGACCAAACAGCCACCACTAACATTGAGTGGCTGCTGCCAACACTGACACTGACTCAACTCCAGCCACTTTTAATGGGAATGTCTCATGTTGTAAATGCCATATCACTAGCCACTTTAAACAATGCTATATATAATGTTACTTACCCTACTATTCATAGCTCATATGCATACCTATATACTGTCTCTATATCATCGATGGGATGTCATCCTTGGTCTAATACATGCATACTCTGCCACCTTTCACTGCCAGATGGGATGTCTCATGGTCTCATCTCACATGCTATAGCTCTGTCACCATCTACAGATGGGATGTCTCATGGTCTGACCAACACTGCTATAGCTCTGTCACCTTTCAGATGGTATGTCTCAGTAGATTAGCAACACTGTTAGGATGTTATTCTCATGGTCTGACCAACACTGCTATAGCTCTGTCACCTTAACATCTGCTAAGATGGTATGTGACTCATGGTTTGACCTTATATTTTTCTGTCACCTTTCACTGCAGATGGGATGTCTCATGGTCTGACCAACACTATAGCTTCCATTCATTTTTTTCAACTGCTCAGATGGGACCTCATGGTCTCTGTCATGGTCTGGACCCTTTCTGCAGATGGGATGTCTCATGACCAACACTGCTATAGCTCTGTCACCCTGCAGATGGGATGTCTCATGGTCTGACCAACACTGCTATAGCTCTGTCACCTTTCACTGCAGATGGGATGTCTCATGGTCTGACCAACACTGCTATAGCTCTGTCACCTTTCACTGCAGATGGGATGTCTCATGGTCTGACCAACACTGCTATAGCTCTGTCACCTTTACACTGCAGATGGGATGTCTCATGGTCTGACCAACACTGCTATAGTTCTGTCACCTTTCACTGCAGATGGGATGTCTCATGGTCTGACCACACTGCTATAGCTCTGCTACAGATAGCTCTGTCTGACCAACACCTGTAGTTCTGTCACCTTGCAGATGGGATGTCTCATGGTCTGACCAACACTGCTATAGCTCTGTCACCTTTCACTGCAGATGGGATGTCTCATGGTCTGACCAACACTGCTATAGCTCTGTCACCTTTCACTGCAGATGGGATGTCTCATGGTCTGACCAACACTGCTATAGCTCTGTCACCTTTCACTACAGATGGGATGTCTCATGGTCTGACCAACACTGCTATAGCTCTGTCACCTTTCACTGCAGATGGGATGTCTCATGGTCTGACCAACACTGCTGTAGTTCTGTCACCTTTCACTGCAGATGGGATGTCTCATGGTCTGACCAACACTGCTATAGCTCTGTCACCTTTCACAGATGGGATGCAGATGCTGGATGTCACCTTTCTGCCCAGATGGGATGTCATGGTCTGACCAACACTGCTATAGCTCTGTCACCTTTTCACATGGTGCAGTCACCTTTCACTGCAGATAGGATGTCTCATGGTCTGACCAACACTGCTATAGCTCTGTCACCTTTCACACTGCAGATGGGATGTCTCTGCAGATAGGATGTCTCATGGTCTGACCAACACTGCTATAGCTCTGTCACCTTTCACTGCAGATGGGATGTCTCATGGTCTGACCAACACTGCTATAGCTCTGTCACCTTTCACTGCAGATGGGATGTCTCATGGTCTGACCAACACTGCTATAGCTCTGTCACCTTTCACTGCAGATGGGATGTCTCATGGTCTGACCAACACTGCTATAGCTCTGTCACCTTTCACTGCAGATAGGATGTCTCATGGTCTGACCAACACTGCTATAGCTCTGTCACCTTTCACTGCAGATGGGATGTCTCATGGTCTGACCAACACTGCTATAGCTCTGTCACCTTTCACTGCAGATGGGATGTCTCATGGTCTGACCAACACTGCTATAGCTCTGTCACCTTTCACTGCAGATGGGATGTCTCATGGTCTGACCAACACTGCTATAGCTCTGTCACCTTTCACTGCAGATGGGATGTCTCATGGTCTGACCAACACTGCTATAGCTCTGTCACCTTTCACTGCAGATGGGATGTCTCACTGGTCTGACCAACATGTCTCATGTCTATAGCTCTGTCACCTTTCACTGCAGATGGGATGTCTCATGGTCTGACCAACACTGCTATAGCTCTGTCACCTTTCACTGCAGATGGGATGTCTCATGGTCTGACCAACACTGCTGTAGTTCTGTCACCTTTCACTGCAGATGGGATGTCTCATGGTCTGACCAACACTGCTATAGCTCTGTCACCTTTCACTGCAGATGGGATGTCTCATGGTCTGACCAACACTGCTATAGCTCTGTCACCTTTCACTGCAGATAGGATGTCTCATGGTCTGACCAACACTGCTATAGCTCTGTCACCTTTCA
>NW_027008359.1:0-57687 GCF_036934945.1 Oncorhynchus masou masou | reverse complement strand
TCACAAAAGTGTCTGTTGCACCCGAATAGTTTGGCCTACAAACTGTTACTTTCTGAAGGTCCCACGGGAGCAGTTGAAAAAAATGAATGGAAGTACAGTATATAATGGATACTTTTTAGTGTCACAAATAAGGGGTTAAATACATGTAAAAAAACATATATATAATAATGTTTCCTGATCTTTCTCATACCTCTCAGATATGGGACAGACATTTCAGAACAAACTTCCTTTAGATTTTTATGGGGGGGGATTATCTGCAGTGAATCTGTTATTCAATGCATTGGTACGGGCTAACAGCGTGAAGGCCAAATAAACATTTAAACATTTTTTTTTTTTTTTTTTTTTCTTGATTATTCAAGGGGTCTTACAATTCAAAATCAAATAGCACAATTATCCTTGGTATGACCTTTTTAAAACAATTCCATATACAGTTGAAGTCTGAAGTTTACATATACCTTAGCCAAATACATTTAAACTCTAGTAAATTTTTACTAGGGTATAAAGTTATCGGTCTTAGGTCAGTTAGGATCAACACTTTATTTTAAGAATGTGAAATGTCAGAATGATAGTAGAGAGAATATTTCTTTCATCACATTCCCAGTGGGTCAGAAGTTTACACACACTCACAACAAGTTGGGTGAATCTTGGCCCATTCCTCCTGACAGAGCTGGTGTAACTGAGTCAGGTTTGTAGGCCTCCTTGCTCACACACGCTTTTTCAGTTCTGCCCACATATTTTCTATAGGATTGAGGTCAGGGCTTTGTGATGGCCACTCCAATACCTTGACTTTGTTGTCCTTAAGCCATTTTGCCACAACTTTGGAAGTATGGTTGGGGTCATTGTTCATTTGGAAAACCCATTTGCGATCAAGCTTTAACTTCCTGACTGATGTCTTGAGATGTTGCTTCAATATATCCACATCATTTTCCTTCCTCATGATGCCATCTATTTTGTGAAGTGCACCAGTCCCTCCTGCAGCAAAGCACCCCAAAACATGATACTGCCACCCCCTGTGCTTCACGGTTGGGATGGTGTTTTTCGGCTTGCAAGCTTCCCCTTTTTCCTCCAAACATAACAATGGTCATTATGGCCAAACAGTTCTATTTTGGTTTCATCAGACAAGATGACATTTCTCCAAAAAGTATGATATTTGTCTCCATGTGCAGTTGCAAACCGTAGTCTGGATGTTTTATTGCGGTTTTGGAGCAGTGGCTTCTTCCTTGCTGAGCGGCCTTTCAGGTTATGTCGACATAGGACTCATTTTACTGTGGATATAGATATATGTTTCCTCCAGCATCTTCACAAGGTCCTTTGCTGTTGTTCTGGGATTGATTTGCACTTTTCGCCCCAAAGTACGTTCATCTCAAGGTGACAGAACGCGTCTTCTTCCTGAGCGGTATGACAGCTGCGTGGTTCCATGGTGTTTATACTTGCGCACTATTGTTTGTACAGATGAACGTGATACCTGCAGGTGTAGGTAGAAGGTAGGGGCCGATGTTCCATTCGTATCCTGTCATGTGGTTATGGTAAGATGAACTGAGACCAGGACATTGCTAGACTATGCAGTTGAAGCCTTACTTTGGCCTGGATACTCACACCAGATCAGTGGTTTGGTCAAGAGAAGAGGAAGGAAGAGGACATTTATAAAGTACAGTTGATGAACAGCATGTCAATCCTGCACATTTCTATCCATTGACCACAAACCACTTTCCCTCCAACAGGCCAATGGATTTATTTTCAGTCTCTCCTATTTTGTCTCGTATTCCTCTGAAAGCCCCCAAGGGCAGCACTGCACCCGTAAATGTGAGTGTTTACTTCCCCTTGGAAGTGAAATAAGGCTGTTTACCTTCCATTCTGATGATTCACTCTGTGTCCTCACTGCTCACCACTCTAAGGTCAAGCCAAAGTCTCTCTCATCTTTCCTTACCGTCAATCTCACACGATAAACTCTTATTTTCACCCTCTCTCTCTCTCTCTTCCTCCTGCTCTCTCTCTCTAGTTCCCCGGGCATCCCTCACACAAACACAAGGTGACAGCCTAATCTGTTTTAAATGGCGTTCCTCCTCTCTTTCTATTGGCTTAGAAAGCAGGGTTAAATCTAATGGCAGACATTCTCATTACTCGAGAAGCCTGACCGGTCCATTGGGGACAGCATTGAGGAAAAAGAGATGCTCAGATATTATTCTGTGTAAACATTCACACAAAAAGTATTTCCCTCTCTTGAGGGCCATAAATATCTAAATGTCCGGGAGCACACACACTCGTGCAAATGTGTGCCCCCACACAACAAACTAAAAGTATCAGGCCTACATAAAACAACCGTATACTGTCAGTAACAAAAAGAAGGTTGGATGCAAGATGCAGCTTGGAACTCCATGCATCCACAAAAACGCAAACACGCAAACAAGCTCATTGGTTGATCTCGAATTGTTAGGGGGCTGACCCAAGTGGGGGGAAATGAAGGGGGCTTCCAGAAAAACAGTCGCTTTCAAACTAGGGACTTCACGGCTAACTGAGGTAAGACAGTAATTATGCATGTATGAACTACACATTGACACATCAAGCACAAAGCAGGAGGTTAAAAAACAAAAATGTAGTAGTCGCCAAAGTTCCGAAGCATGTGTTGAAGAGATTCACAGTCAGAAGCTAGTCTGACAAAGCATTACAAATCACAAACACAAATTCCTTAACACCTCCAGACCAGTTACAAAGTCAATACAATACACCAACATGGCCTGGGCACTGACCCAAACACACCAAGCTAGACTACAACGCTGACAACTATTCTTCAGTTCTGTCACTGCTGGGGCCTGTTCACTTGTCTTCAACACAGTGGGAAATATAGTTAAACAATGGCAGATCACTTACCTCCAGGTGACAGCTATTCCTAGGGGTTGAACTTCGTCCTTCTGTTGAGTGGTAGAATGCACTGTGCTTCCATGTCACGGCCAGAGAGCAGCAGGAAGCTGGGCCGGCATCGATCTAGGTGTCCATTTTTAACTCCCATGTCAGAGACTCCTGCTGGGTCTTTCTCATTGTTTACAGTGGCTTCCTTTTTAAAACGCCATTAGAGACTGGAAAGGAAATGTCAATCCATCATGGTGTGGCCATGGTAACCTCCAGACCACCCTCCTAATGTTTGGCATCCATCATCATCATCATAGACCTGGATTTGAAATCCGTCTTGAAACACTTTACATTGTTTTCCATCTCACTCTGATTGAACACAACACACATACCTTGAAAACCACAGATTTCTCCACATGCTTCCTAGTCCCACACTTCCTGTTTAAGGAAAGTTCAAAGGTAATTATTGCATGCGGGGTCTTGTAAATGGCAGGGGGTTTCTCATTGGGTTTTATTCAGAGTATAAAGACGACACCACAACGACTGATTGATGGAGTGGATCTAAGTATTTACTTTTGGCCTCCTTCATAGAAAGGTCAAAGGTCATTACTGCATAGAGTTTTATAAAGCGATGGAGCAAAGTATATGGTACAAGCCTACAAGATATTACAATATTAATAAATGATGTAACATTT
Source organism: Oncorhynchus masou masou (assembly GCF_036934945.1). Taxonomy (NCBI): domain Eukaryota; kingdom Metazoa; phylum Chordata; class Actinopteri; order Salmoniformes; family Salmonidae; genus Oncorhynchus; species Oncorhynchus masou. The sequence continues at coordinate 54,145 of NW_027008359.1, read as the reverse complement.
GCATTCCCATATCAAAAAAGCAGCATATTTGCAGCTCTACTGAATACAATAACCCTCGGTGTCTGACCAGGGAAAATACAAATACACTGGTTCTACCAAGGAAAAAAGAAAGAGTCAAAACTCAGCATGCAACTTTAAGCTATGATCATACTGTGTTATTTCCTTTGGTAAAAAGCAGTGTATTTATGGGCCCTGGCTAATACTAGCAGTTGAAGCATGGAAATGGCTGTGAACATTCTGTTGAGTGAAGCTGGACATGCTTATCAGGGGGTACTGCAGCACCCCTACTTCACAGGGCTATGTAGCTGGGGCACAAATATTCTATTCGAAGAAACATAAGTGTGAGAAAAGTCGACAAGGGAAATATGACTATGTTGTAAAAGCCATGGAGCGATATTTATACATGTCAGAATAAATAGAGCAGAAAAGGGCCTACCTTCTCGCAGGTGAGGTAAACTGAAAAGAGTGCAAAACAAATGGGTTTGGCTAGAAGGGAAACAGCCTTTATAAAAATTGACTATTCATGACATGTTAGGATAAGTTATGTAGCAGGTTAGAAGAATTAGGTTGAGGTTAGGAAAAGGGTAGGGTTAGCTAAAATGCAAAAAATATCAAGGTACAATATTCATGTCAATTTACACACTTAGTATATACCACATAGGCTGACACTCTAAAGTAAGAAATACATAAATATAAATTATTATATTGATCACACAGGATTTTGTAATAATACAATTGGTAAGTAAAGAAAAAAGAAAGAAAAAGAGGTGGGCCTACACCCAAAACTCCCCATCCCACTCCCCCAACTCCCCATCCCATTCCCCCAACTCCCCATCCCATTCCCCCAACTCCCCCAACTCCCCATCCCAGTCCCCCAACTCCCCCAACTCCCCATCCCATTCCCCCAACTCCCCCAACTCCCCATCCCATTCCCCCAACTCCCCATCCCATTCCCCCAACTCCCCCAACTCCCCATCCCATTCCCCCAACTCCCAATCCCATTCCCCCAACTCCCCATCCCATTCCCCCAACTCCCCCAACTCCCATTCCCCCAACTCCCCATCCCATTCCCCCAACTCCCCATCCCATTCCCCCAACTCCCATCCTATTCCCCCAACTCCCCATCCCATTCCCCCAACTCCCCATCCCATTCCCCCAACTCCCCATCCCATTCCCCCAACTCCCCATCCCATTCCCCCAACTCCCCATCCCATTCCCCCAACTCCCCAACTCCCCATTCCCCCAACTCCCCACATTCCCCCAACTCCCCATTCCCCAACTCCCCATCCCATTCCCCCAACTCCCCATCCCATTAACCCAACTCCCCATCCCATTCCCCCAACTCCCCATCCCATTCCCCCAACTCCCCATTCCCCCAACTCCCCATCACATTCCCCCAACTCCCCATAACATTCCCCCCAACTCCCCATTCCCCCAACTCCCCATTCCATTAACCCAACTCCCAATCCCATTCCCCCAACTCCCCATCCCATTCCCCCAACTCCCCATTCCCCCAACTCCCCATCCCATTCCCCCAACTCCCATTCCACTCCCCCAACTCCCCATCCCATTCACCCAACTCCCCATTCCACTCCCTCAACTCCCCATTCCCCCAACTCCCCAGCCCATTCCCCCCAACTCCCCATTCCATTCCCCCAAACTCCCGATCCCATTCCCCCTAGCCGAACATCCCCCCAACTCCCCATCCCATTCTCCCCAACTCCCCATCCCATTCCCTACAACTCCCCATCCCATTCCCCCTAGCCCAACATGTCCCCCAAAGCTCCATTCCATTCTCCCCAACTCCCCATCCTATTCCCCCAGCCCAACATGTTCCCAAACTCACCATTCCATTCCCCCCAACTCCGCATCCCATTCCCCCCAACTCCCATCCCATTCCCCCCAACTCCCCATCCCACTCCCTCAAGCCCAACATGTCCCTCAGCTCCCCATCCCATTACTTCCAACTCCATAGGGCTAGGCTGTGTGATTGTACAGGGATAGCATACCTGAATATTGAGCCAATCATAAAGTGCTTCCATCTGTCGATCTTTTGATGTCAATTTGACAAAAGCTGTATCCCATCTAGACATGACCTGAAAAATGTAATGGTTAAACCAGGGAATGGACCGAACCATTATGATATTTTATCTTCATATTCTCTTATAGCTGTGCTAAGACTGGACATACAGATCAAACAGATTTGCATTGATTTGAGAAATTACACAATACCATTGTTATGGTAAAATACTAAGGCAGTACACATTAATAGATGTGTTAACCCCTAATGTGACCCCATTGACCCAGTCCACTCTATCACTCTGCTGCTGAGTCAAAATAAATGTTGCAGAAATAAAAGCACTCTTGTTCCTAGACAACCTAGACTGGGGAAACAACATCCCCCCCCTTTAAACTAACCTAATGGAATACATCTCTGTTCAGGAAATTAGTTCATGCATTTGTCATGTGTTTCTACATCTTAATTCAATTTCATTCCAAGATGTGTAAACCTCACATAGCCTTCATTCTCAGGCAAAGTGATATATTTAATGAAATGGGAAGCCACAATGTGAACTCTATCTAAGATAAGAGGTCACATGCTAACCACAGATCGGATCAGATTACTCCACCTCCGAGCCTAAACTCAACCATAATACCAATCAAATATATCTGACCAGATCAGTGGTTGCAGGCAGCTTCCGCCCACCCAACCAGCACATCTGGCATCTCTCTGTGTTTTTGGTTCTGTGACGCTGACAACACATAGCCGTATGCTGACAGCGATATTATGTTGGATTTATGCTGGCTCTCTGGCCTCATGCACTCTGCCTCCGGTGCTTTGGTTATCCCCCTTTGATCCCTGGAGGAATCTGTCCGACACATTTACTGCCGCAGCTAATATAATGCATTCATTCCCACAAGTAGCCCAGAGGGGTATACTACATAGCAGGGTCAAGGAGCTAGACAGCCAACTTGGCTAAATATTTTTAAATAACTTTTTTTTGAAAGATAAGCTTGAAATGAGCATGATTTAGTTTATCCAGCAACCAAAAACACATATCAAGTTTAGCATTCTTAATGAACCAGAACATGTGTGGTTATCTCTGGTTGTTGATCAAAGTTAGTTGGCTAACTCATTGATGCTTTGTAGTATACCCCACAGGAGCAGGAACAGGGGGAGCCCCATTCAGCAGCTCTGAGGTCTGACTGAGACCACTGGGAGAAGGTCCAGACTAGTCCAGACCCCAGGTAACAGTCCAGAGACCCCAGGTAACAGGCAGTCTAGAATAGGTCTAGTCCAGGCCCCAGGTAACAGGCAGTCTAGAATAGGTCTAGTCCATACTAGTCCAGACCCCTAGGGGAACAGGCAGTCTAGAATAGGTCTAGTCCAGGCCCCAGGTAACAGGCAGTCTAGAATAGGTCTAGTCCATACTAGTCCAGACCCCAGGTAACAGGCAGTCTAGAATAGGTCTAGTCCAGAAGGTAACAGGCAGTCTAGAATAGGTCTAGTCCATAGGTCTAGTCCATACTAGTCCAGACCCCAGGGGAACAGGCAGTCTAGAATAGGTCTAGTCCAGGTCCCCAGGTAACAGGCAGTCTAGAATAGGTCTAGTCCATACTAGTCCAGACCCCAGGGGAACAGGCAGTCTAGAATAGGTCTAGTCCAGACCCCAGGTAACAGGCAGTCTAGAATAGGTCTAGTCCATACTAGTCCAGGGAACAGGCAGTCTAGAATAGGTCTAGTCCAGACAGGTAACAGGCAGTCTAGAATAGGTCTAGTCCAGGCCCCAGGTAACAGGCAGTCTAGAATAGGTCTAGTCCATACTAGTCCAGACCCCAGGTAACAGGCAGTCTAGAATAGGTCTAGTCCAGGCCCCAGGTAACAGGCAGTCTAGAATAGGTCTAGTCCATACTAGTCCAGACCCCAGGTAACAGGCAGTCTAGAATAGGTCTAGTCCAGACCCCAGGTAACAGGCAGTCTAGAATAGGTCTAGTCCATACTAGTCCAGACCCCAGGTAACAGGCAGTCTAGAATAGGTCTAGTCCATACTAGTCCAGACCCCAGGTAACAGGCAGTCTAGAATAGGTCTAGTCCATACTAGTCCAAACCCCGGGGAACAGGCAGTCTAGAATAGGTCTAGTCCAGGCCCCAGGTAACAGGCAGTCTAGAATAGGTCTAGTCCATACTAGTCCAGACCCCAGGAACAGGCAGTCTAGAATAGGTCTAGTCCAGACCCCAGGTAACAGGCAGTCTAGTCTAGTCCAGACCCCAGGTAACAGGCAGTCTAGAATAGGTCTAGTCCATACTAGTCCAAACCCCAGGTAACAGGCAGTCTAGAATAGGTCTAGTCCAGGCCCCAGGTAACAGGCAGTCTAGAATAGGTCTAGTCCATAGTCCAGACCCCAGGGAACAGGCACTCTAGAATAGGTCTAGTCCAGACCCCAGGTAACAGGCAGGTCTAGTCCAGACCCCAGGTAACAGGCAGTCTAGAATAGGTATAGTCCAGACCCCAGGTAACAGGCAGTCTAGAATAGGTCTAGTCCAGGCCCCAGGTAACAGGCAGTCTAGAATAGGTCTAGTCCATACTAGTCCAAACCCCGGGGAACAGGCAGTCTAGAATAGGTCTAGTCCAGGCCCCAGGTAACAGGCAGTCTAGAATAGGTCTAGTCCATACTAGTCCAGACCCCGGGGAACAGGCACTCTAGAATAGGTCTAGTCCAGACCCCAGGTAACAGGCAGGTCTAGTCCAGACCCCAGGTAACAGGCAGTCTAGCAGTCCAGACCCCAGGTAACAGGCAGTCTAGAATAGGTCTAGTCCAGGCCCCAGGTAACAGGCAGTCTAGAATAGGTCTAGTCCATACTAGTCCAAACCCCGGGGAACAGGCAGTCTAGAATAGGTCTAGTCCATACTAGTCCAAACCCTGGGGAACAGGCAGTCTAGAATAGGTCTAGTCCAGGCCCCAGGTAACAGGCAGTCTAGAATAGGTCTAGTCCATACTAGTCCAGACCCCAGGTAACAGGCAGTCTAGAATAGGTCTAGTCCATACTAGTCCAGACCCCAGGTAACAGGCAGTCTAGAATAGGTCTAGTCCAGACTAGTCCAGACCTCAGGTAACAGGCAGTCTAGAATAAGTCTAGTCCAGACTAGTCCAGACCCCAGGTAACATGCAGTCTAGAATAGGTCTTGTCCAGACTACCCAGTCCAAGACCCCAGGAACAGGCAGTCTAGAATAGGTCTAGTCCAGACCCCATCCCAGGCAGTATAATAGTCCAAGACCCCAGGTAACAGGCAGTCTAGAATAGGTCTAGTCCAGACCCCAGGTAACAGGCAGTCTAGAATAGGTCTAGTCCAGGCCCCAGGTAACAGGCAGTCTAGAATAGGTCTAGTCCATACTAGTCCAAACCCCGGGGAACAGGCAGTCTAGAATAGGTCTAGTCCAGGCCCCAGGTAACAGGCAGTCTAGAATAGGTCTAGTCCATACTAGTCCAAACCCCGGGAACAGGCACTCTAGAATAGGTCTAGTCCAGACCCCAGGTAACAGGCAGGTCTAGTCCAACCCCAGGTAACAGGCAGTCTAGAATAGGTCTAGTCCAGACCCCAGGTAACAGGCAGTCTAGAATAGGTCTAGTCCAGGCCCCAGGTAACAGGCAGTCTAGAATAGGTCTAGTCCATACTAGTCCAGACCCCAGGTAACAGGCAGTCTAGAATAGGTCTAGTCCATACTAGTCCAAACCCCGGGGAACAGGCAGTCTAGAATAGGTCTAGTCCAGGCCCCAGGTAACAGGCAGTCTAGAATAGGTCTAGTCCATACTAGTCCAGACCCCGGGGAACAGGCACTCTAGAATAGGTCTAGTCCAGACCCCAGGTAACAGGCAGTCTAGAATAGGTCTAGTCCAGGCCCCAGGTAACAGGCAGTCTAGAATAGGTCTAGTCCATACTAGTCCAAACCCCGGGGAACACGCAGTCTAGAATAGGTCTAGTCCATACTAGTCCAAACCCCAGGTAACAGGCAGTCTAGAATAGGTCTAGTCCATACTAGTCCAAACCCCATGTAACAGGCAGTCTAGAATAGGTCTAGTCCAGGCCCCAGGTAACAGGCACTCTAGAATAGGTCTAGTCCAGGCCCCAGGTAACAGGCAGTCTAGAATAGGTCTAGTCCATACTAGTCCAAACCCCGGGGAACAGGCAGTCTAGAATAGGTCTAGTCCATACTAGTCCAAACCCCAGGTAACAGGCAGTCTAGAATAGGTCTAGTCCAGGCCCCAGGTAACAGGCAGTCTAGAATAGGTCTAGTCCATACTAGTCCAGACCCCAGGTAACAGGCAGTCTAGAATAGGTCTAGTCCAGACCCCAGGTAACAGGCAGTCTAGAATAGGTCTAGTCCATACTAGTCCAAACCCCGGGGAAACAGGCAGTCTAGAATAGGTCTAGTCCAGACCCCAGGTAACAGGCAGTCTAGAATAGGTCTAGTCCAGACCCCAGGTAACAGGCAGTCTAGAATAGGTCTAGTCCATACTAGTCCAGACCCCAGGTAACAGGCAGTCTAGAATAGGTCTAGTCCAGGCCCCAGGTAACAGGCAGTCTAGAATAGGTCTAGTCCATACTAGTCCAGACCCCAGGTAACAGGCAGTCTAGAATAGGTCTAGTCCAGGCCCCAGGTAACAGGCCTAGAATAGGTCTAGTCCAGTCCAGACCCCAGGTAACAGGCAGTCTAGAATAGGTCTAGTCCATACTAGTCCAGACCCCAGGTAACAGGCAGTCTAGAATAGGTCTAGTCCATACTAGTCCAAACCCCGGGGAACAGGCAGTCTAGAATAGGTCTAGTCCAGGCCCCAGGTAACAGGCAGTCTAGAATAGGTCTAGTCCATACTAGTCCAGACCCCGGGGAACAGGCACTCTAGAATAGGTCTAGTCCAGACCCCAGGTAACAGGCAGGTCTAGTCCAGACCCCAGGTAACAGGCAGTCTAGAATAGGTCTAGTCCAGACCCCAGGTAACAGGCAGTCTAGAATAGGTCTAGTCCAGGCCCCAGGTAACAGGCAGTCTAGAATAGGTCTAGTCCATACTAGTCCAGACCCCGGGGAACAGGCACTCTAGAATAGGTCTAGTCCAGACCCCAGGTAACAGGCAGGTCTAGTCCAGACCCCAGGTAACAGGCAGTCTAGAATAGGTATAGTCCAGACCCCAGGTAACAGGCAGTCTAGAATAGGTCTAGTCCAGGCCCCAGGTAACAGGCAGTCTAGAATAGGTCTAGTCCATACTAGTCCAAACCCTGGGAACAGGCAGTCTAGAATAGGTCTAGTCCAGGCCCCAGGTAACAGGCAGTCTAGAATAGGTCTAGTCCATACTAGTCCAGACCTAACAGGCAGAATAGGTCTAGTCCAGACCCCAGGTAACAGGTCTAGTCCAGACCCCAGGTAACAGGCAGTCTAGAATAGGTCTAGTCCAGACCCCAGGTAACAGGCAGTCTAGAATAGGTCTAGTCCAGGCCCCAGGTAACAGGCAGTCTAGAATAGGTCTAGTCCATACTAGTCCAAACCCCGGGGAACAGGCAGTCTAGAATAGGTCTAGTCCATACTAGTCCAAACCCTGGGGAACAGGCAGTCTAGAATAGGTCTAGTCCAGGCCCCAGGTAACAGGCAGTCTAGAATAGGTCTAGTCCATACTAGTCCAGACCCCGGGGAACAGGCACTCTAGAATAGGTCTAGTCCAGACCCCAGGTAACAGGCAGTCTAGAATAGGTCTAGTCCAGGCCCCAGGTAACAGGCAGTCTAGAATAGGTCTAGTCCATACTAGTCCAAACCCCGGGGAACAGGCAGTCTAGAATAGGTCTAGTCCATACTAGTCCAAACCCCAGGTAACAGGCAGTCTAGAATAGGTCTAGTCCATACTAGTCCAAACCCCAGGTAACAGGCAGTCTAGAATAGGTCTAGTCCAGGCCCCAGGTAACAGGCAGTCTAGAATAGGTCTAGTCCAGGCCCCAGGTAACAGGCAGTCTAGAATAGGTCTAGTCCATACTAGTCCAAACCCCGGGGAACAGGCAGTCTAGAATAGGTCTAGTCCATACTAGTCCAAACCCCAGGTAACAGGCAGTCTAGAATAGGTCTAGTCCATACTAGTCCAAACCCCGGGGAACAGGCAGTCTAGAATAGGTCTAGTCCATACTAGTCCAAACCCCGGGGAACAGGCAGTCTAGAATAGGTCTAGTCCAGGCCCCAGGTAACAGGCAGTCTAGAATAGGTCTAGTCCATACTAGTCCAGACCCCGGGGAACAGGCACTCTAGAATAGGTCTAGTCCAGACCCCAGGTAACAGGCAGGTCTAGTCCAGACCCCAGGTAACAGGCAGTCTAGAATAGGTCTAGTCCAGACCCCAGGTAACAGGCAGGTCTAGTCCAGACCCCAGGTAACAGGCAGTCTAGAATAGGTCTAGTCCAGGCCCCAGGTAACAGGCAGTCTAGAATAGGTCTAGTCCATACTAGTCCAAACCCCGGGGAACAGGCAGTCTAGAATAGGTCTAGTCCAGGCCCCAGGTAACAGGCAGTCTAGAATAGGTCTAGTCCATACTAGTCCAGACCCCAGGTAACAGGCACTCTAGAATAGGTCTAGTCCAGACCCCAGGTAACTAGTCCAGACCCCAGGTAACAGGCAGTCTAGAATAGGTCTAGTCCAGACCCCAGGTAACAGGCAGTCTAGAATAGGTCTAGTCCAGACCCCAGGTAACAGGCAGTCTAGAATAGGTCTAGTCCAGACTAGTCCAGACCCCGGGTAACAGGCAGTCTAGAATAGGTCTAGTCCAGACCCCAGGTAACAGGCAGTCTAGAATAGGTCTAGTCCAGACTAGTCCAGACCCCAGGTAACAGGCAGTCTAGAATAGGTCTAGTCCAGTCCAGACCCCAGGTAACAGGCAGTCTAGAATAGGTCTAGTCCAGACTAGTCCAGACCTCAGGTAACAGGCAGTCTAGAATAGACTAGTCCAGACCCCAGGTAACATGCAGTCTAGAATAGGTCTTGTCCAGATCCCAGGACCCAGGCAGTCTATAATAGGTCTGGTCCAGACCCCAGGACCCAGGCAGTCTAGAATAGGTCTAGTCCAGACCCCATGACCCAGGCAGTCTATAATAGGTCTAGTCCAGACCCCAGGTAACAGGCAGTCTAGAATCTAGTCCAGACCCCAGGTAACAGGCAGTCTAGAAAAGGTCTAGTCCAGGCCCCAGGTAACAGGCAGTCTAGAATAGGTCTAGTCCATAGTCCAAACCCCGGGGTAACAGGCAGTCTAGAATAGGTCTAGTCCAGGCCCCAGGTAACAGGCAGTCTAGAATAGGTCTAGTCCATACTAGTCCACCCCGGGAACAGGCACTCTAGAATAGGTCTAGTCCAGACCCCAGGTAACAGGCAGGTCTAGTCCAGACCCCAGGTAACAGGCAGTCTAGAATAGGTCTAGTCCAGACCCCAGGTAACAGGCAGTCTAGAATAGGTCTAGTCCAGGCCCCAGGTAACAGGCAGTCTAGAATAGGTCTAGTCCATACTAGTCCAAACCCCGGGGAACAGGCAGTCTAGAATAGGTCTAGTCCATACTAGTCCAGACCCCAGGTAACAGGCAGTCTAGAATAGGTCTAGTCCAGGCCCCAGGTAACAGGCAGTCTAGAATAGGTCTAGTCCATACTAGTCCAGACCCCGGGGAACAGGCAGTCTAGAATAGGTCTAGTCCAGACCCCAGGTAACAGGCAGTCTAGAATAGGTCTAGTCCAGGCCCCAGGTAACAGGCAGTCTAGAATAGGTCTAGTCCATACTAGTCCAAACCCCGGGGAACACGCAGTCTAGAATAGGTCTAGTCCATACTAGTCCAAACCCCAGGTAACAGGCAGTCTAGAATAGGTCTAGTCCATACTAGTCCAAACCCCATGTAACAGGCAGTCTAGAATAGGTCTAGTCCAGGCCCCAGGTAACAGGCACTCTAGAATAGGTCTAGTCCAGGCCCCAGGTAACAGGCAGTCTAGAATAGGTCTAGTCCATACTAGTCCAAACCCCGGGGAACAGGCAGTCTAGAATAGGTCTAGTCCATACTAGTCCAAACCCCAGGTAACAGGCAGTCTAGAATAGGTCTAGTCCATACTAGTCCAAACCCCGGGGAACAGGCAGTCTAGAATAGGTCTAGTCCATACTAGTCCAGACCCCGGGGAACAGGCACTCTAGAATAGGTCTAGTCCAGACCCCAGGTAACAGGCAGGTCTAGTCCAGACCCCAGGTAACAGGCAGTCTAGAATAGGTCTAGTCCAGACCCCAGGTAACAGGCAGTCTAGAATAGGTCTAGTCCAGGCCCCAGGTAACAGGCAGTCTAGAATAGGTCTAGTCCATACTAGTCCAAACCCCGGGGAACAGGCAGTCTAGAATAGGTCTAGTCCAGGCCCCAGGTAACAGGCAGTCTAGAATAGGTCTAGTCCATACTAGTCCAGACCCCGGGGAACAAGCACTCTAGAATAGGTCTAGTCCAGACCCCAGGTAACAGGCAGGTCTAGTCCAGACCCCAGGTAACAGGCAGTCTAGAATAGGTCTAGTCCAGACCCCAGGTAACAGGCAGTCTAGAATAGGTCTAGTCCAGACTAGTCCAGACCCCGGGTAACAGGCAGTCTAGAATAGGTCTAGTCCAGACCCCAGGTAACAGGCAGTCTAGAATAGGTCTAGTCCATACTAGTCCAGACCCCAGGTAACAGGCAGTCTAGAATAGGTCTAGTCCAGACTAGTCCAGACCTCAGGTAACAGGCAGTCTAGAATAGGTCTAGTCCAGACTAGTCCAGACCCCAGGTAACATGCAGTCTAGAATAGGTCTTGTCCAGACCCCAGGACCCAGGCAGTCTATAATAGGTCTGGTCCAGACCCCAGGACCCAGGCAGTCTAGAATAGGTCTAGTCCAGACCCCATGACCCAGGCAGTCTATAATAGGTCTAGTCCAGACCCCAGGTAACAGGCAGTCTAGAATAAGTATAGTCCAGACCCCAGGTAACAGGCAGTCTAGAAAAGGTCTAGTCCAGACCTCAGGTAACAGGCAGTCTAGAATAGGTCTAGTCCAGACCACAGGTAACAGCTAGAATATGTCTAGTCCAGATTCAGTCCAGACCAAGTCCTTGCCTAGACCCGGTCCAGATCTAGTCTAGACAAAGTAGACCAAGTCCATACTAAGACAGTCCAAATCTTTCCAGACCAAGTCTAGACCATAGAATCTCATTCTAGATCTCTGGTCCAGATCTAGTCCTGGCCATGTTTAGACAGACAATCCAGATCAAGTCAAGACCAAGTCTGGACCTAGTCCAAATCCATTCCAAGTCTTACCTGGACCCAATCAACACAGAAAGGTCAGATCTGGTCCAGGCCCAGTCTAAACCCAGTACAGACCCAGACGACTTTCAGTCTCATGACTCCACAGGCAGGTGAGGAGGAGTTGCATTTACACACATGCATCAGTTTACACAGGGCCTACGGCACTTCCTTGTACTGTACATCAACCGTATTTATTCATACCTAAGCCTCCCAGCGTTTTCACACATATTGAGTGCAGGTGTAGGCCTACTGCTCGGACAATGGTTGTGTTGTAAAGTGCCATGATATATTATATGTGTTGAGGACAAAACCCTTTTCTGACATCAGATATCCATGCCACAATGATATCATCATACACTGAGTTCCACATGGCATAGGAATCAATATGGGTCATTTGTAAAAATGACTCCTATTCAAGCAGCATATTATCAATGTGAAAAGGATATCCAGACCAGAAGTGTGTGTGTGTGTGTGTGTGTGTGTGTATACGCCTGCGAGTGAGTGTATGTGTGTATACAATATGGTATGTAGAGATGGAGAGAGTGTGTGGAGACCACAGCATGTGTTAGTAGCTGCCTGCTGGATATCTGCCTCTGCATCGTCCATACCCTGGCTGTCAGAGGGTGAGATATGGGAGAGAAAAGAAACGTCCACCCCCTGGCTGTCAGAGGGTGAGATATGGGAGAGGGTGTGTGTGAATTATGTGGATGATGTGCAGAGTCAACTATGGGAGGAGTGTATCTCCAGATGCTTCCAATTCACCCCCATGTGTCGGCCCCAGCAATGTGTGTGTAAAGCACGCTGTGTGTGTGTGCGTGCGTGCGTGTGTGTGTGTGTGTGTACAGTATGTGTGTGTAAACTACAAAATGTATACTACAAAATGATATAGTAAATAATGTAATAGTATAGTAAATGATATAGTAAATAGTAAATAATGTATTATTCTATAGTAAACTGTAGTATTCTGTATTATTCTATAGTATATACTGTATAGTAAACTGAATGTTTTTTTCATGTGGGTGTGTCTGTGTGTTTGTAAGCTCTAGCAGTGTGTGTGTGTGTGTGTTTTTATGTGTGTACAGTAGGTGTGTATGCATGCATGTACACCCTCTCTCCAGGGTGTGTGTGACATGCTGTGGAAATAGGAGCCATCCTCTGCTTGCTGATGGAGATGGAAGTACTGACAGACAGACTCCCCCGGCCCCATGTCTTGGACTATGTCCCAACACTCTAAACTGGCTCCCCCTCCTCATCTCCTTCCCTAACCGGCTGATGTCTTGGACTGTCTCCCAACACACTAAACTGGCTCTCCCTCCTCATCTCCTTCCCTTACTGAGAGACTAAAGCATTGGATCACTGCGTCACAATGCACTCACTAGGCATGTCATGTCAGATCAGTGGTTTTGAAAGAAACCAAATGAGGCAAGGGAGCTATTAAAGAATATTGGGACACATGCCCAGTCATATGGTAATACCATTAACCTACAGATGAATCCTGCTATGGCCACAGCACTCTTGTATGTATACATAACGGTGTATTGAGTTGAGGGTATTTAGTTGGCATAAGTGCAAATACAGTCAGCAAGCATAGTGAAGCGTCAATACTGTCAGATTGATGGAGAATAGTAGCCTTGTATTACCAGACTGATTACCTCTGAGCTATGGTTGTACGAGGCTAGGAGAATAGTAGCCTTGTATTACCAGACTGATTACCTCTGAGCTATGGTTGTATGAGGCTAGGAGAATAGTAGCCTTGTATTACCAGACTGATTACCTCTGAGCTATGGTTGTACGAGGTTAGGAGAATAGTAGCCTTGTATTACCAGACTGATTACCTCTGAGCTATGGTTGTACGAGGTTAGGAGAATAGTAGCCTTGTATTACCAGACTGATTACCTCTGAGCTATGGTTGTACGAGGTTAGGAGAATAGTAGCCTTGTATTACCAGTCTGATTACCTCTGAGCTATGGTTGTACGAGGTTAGGAGAATAGTAGCCTTGTATTACCAGACTGATTACCTCTGAGCTATGGTTGTACGAGGTTAGGAGAATAGTAGCCTTGTATTACCAGACTGATTACCTCTGAGCTATGGTTGTACGAGGTTAGGAGAATAGTAGCCTTGTATTACCAGACTGATTACCTCTGAGCTATGGTTGTACGAGGTTAGGAGAATAGTAGCCTTGTATTACCAGACTGATTACCTCTGAGCTATGGTTGTACGAGGTTAGGGAGAATAGTAGCCTTGTATTACCAGACTGATTACCTCTGAGCTATGGTTGTACGAGGTTAGGAGAATAGTAGCCTTGTATTACCAGTCTGATTACCTCTGAGCTATGGTTGTACGAGGTTAGGAGAATAGTAGCCTTGTATTACCAGACTGATTACCTCTGAGCTATGGTTGTACGAGGTTAGGAGAATAGTAGCCTATTACCAGACTGATTACCTCTGAGCTATGGTTGTACGAGGTTAGGAGAATAGTAGCCTTGTATTACCAGACTGATTACCTCTGAGCTATGGTTGTACGAGGTTAGGGAGAATAGTAGCCTTGTATTACCAGACTGATTACCTCTGAGCTATGGTTGTACGAGGTTAGGAGAATAGTAGCCTTGTATTACCAGACTGATTACCTCTGAGCTATGGTTGTACGAGGTTAGGAGAATAGGTGAATATAACAAATAAACAATGTTTTATTTCACAATGATCATGGCTTTTAAGTTTGGATTTGAAGGATGTACTTTTTGTCCTGTGAAAAATAACCTGTTAACAGGTTAACGGAAGTGGTAATAAACATGAACATTTTCTAACTAACTGATAAATCCATACAGGAACTGAGGAAGACAAAACATCCTGGGACGATTACCTTCAAATGCTTGTCAGGGGCACAACTTTGTCTCCACCTAGTGACAACATATCACCATAACATACACTATATCCACCACAACTAGACGATTCAACCCAACCACAATCTTCCACAACATTAATAAATAATCGTATAAATAGTAATATAATCAGTAATATAGTATTATATTTATTGAGTAAGGTTTAGGAACCATTTATGTCATCATATTGTATAGAACAAGTCATACAGTGCATCCCAATACCATTGTCACATCAGCTTTGACAAACACTTACATTTGAGTCATTCAGCAGACGCTCTTATCCAGAGAGACTTACAGGAGCAATTGGGGTAAAGTGCCTTGTTCAAGGGCACATTGGCAGATTTGTTTACCTTGCAACACTCTTAAAAGATAGACTACATGTCGCTGAAGATGAATGTGTCCATCCATATGCACTTCTTTCAAACATGGTCTGTGCACGTATAACCTTCTTCATATCTCAGAGTATAAATATCAACATTTTATGATGTCTTAAAGTAGCAATAGTCATATACTGTAACAAAACATTCAAGACATTGATGCAAAGAGAACGGCAGGGAATCATAATACCAAACCACTGAATGATGTAGGAAACACAAATAAAGTTTATCCGGTTAAAGACTAACATCAACATAAATTCAAAAGCTATTATGACGTTGTTAAACAGACAAAGGCATACTTTGATTACTACAGTCTACAGTACAGAAAGAGCCCAGATCATATATGTTTTATTATATACTTTATATTATACATACTATAATGTTATATCATATTCTGACCCATTTCGATTAGAAAAATACATGAATAACAAGAACAGCTTTCTGTTGGTCACTAGGAGGAATAGAGAAAATACCATCTGTATAAGTGTCTTCATCTCTTGGAAAACAGCAAAACATCCATAGAGCTTTGACAAAGGATTGTTGTCATTGTATCAACTGGAATTGGTCAGCTGAATTACCAGCACTCCTAAACAACAAAGACCCATGTCCTGTCTTGGTAATGGGCAACCAATACTATTTGAATGTGTCCTTGGCAATAGTCAAGCCAATGAATGCTCTCTTGTGGAAACGTATCAGACATGTTCTAAGTCGTAGGAAACAATAACATGTAAATATATCTTCTGCCTTGAGGAATGTAGTTAGTCTTTAGAATCAGTAGTCGATGCCTGGCTGCTCCACAACCAATCAGACAGAAATAGAGTTGCAACATTTCGGCAACGTTCAAGAAATTCCCTGGTTTTCCTGAAATCTCGGTTGGAGGAATCCTGGAATCTGGAGGGAATAAGCAGACAATCCGGAATCCCCCAAACAGGTTTCTGGAAAACCAGGGAATTTATTGAAAGTTCTCCAAATTTTGCAACCTTTCACAGAGGACTGACTCTAACCCACACCAGAGGGTACCTGGATGGGGATACTAACCCACACCAGAGGAGAGGACTGACTCTTGCAACCCACACCAGAGGAGAGGACTGACTCTAACCCACACCAGAGGAGAGGACTGAATCTAACCCACACCAGAGGAGAGGACTGACTTTAACCCAGACCAGAGGAGAGGACTGACTCTAACCCACACCAGAGGATATACTACTTAAATACACCAGAGAGCACTCTAACACACCAGAGGAGAGGACTGACTCTAACCCACACTGGAGGAGAGGACTGACTCTAACCCACACCAGAGGAGAGGACTGACTCTAACCCACACCAGAGGAGAGGACTGACTCTAACCCACACCAGAGGAGAGGACTGACTCTAACCCACACCAGAGGAGAGGACTGACTCTAACCCACACCAGAGGAGAGGACTGACTCTAACCCACACCAGAGGAGAGGACTGACTCTAACCCACACCAGAGGAGAGGACTGACTCTAACCCAGACCAGAGGAGAGGACTGACTCTAACCCACACCAGAGGAGAGGACTGACTCTAACCCACACCAGAGGAGAGGACTGACTCTAACCCACACCAGAGGAGAGGACTGACTCTAACCCACACCAGAGGAGAGGACTGACTCTAACCCACACCAGAGGAGAGGACTGACTCTAACCCACACCAGAGGAGAGGACTGACTCTAACCCACACCAGAGGAGAGGACTGACTCTAACCAGAGGAGAGGACTGACTCTAACACACACAGAGGAGAGGACTGACTCTAACCCACACCAGAGGAGAGGACTGACTCTAACCCACACCAGAGGAGAGGACTGACTCTAACCCACACCAGAGGAGAGGACTGACTCTAACCCACACCAGAGGAGAGGACTGACTCCCACACCAGAGGAGAACCCACACCAGAGGAGAGGATTGACTCTAACCCACACCAGAGGAGAGGACTGACTCTAACCCACACCAGAGGAGAGGATTGACTCTAACCCACACCAGAGGAGAGGACTGACTCTAACCCACACCAGAGGAGAGGACTGACTCTAAACCACACCAGAGGAGAGGACTGACTCTAACCCACACCAGAGGAGAGGACTGACTCTAACCCACACCAGAGGAGAGGACTGACTCTAACCCACACCAGAGGAGAGGACTGACTCTAACCCACACCAGAGGAGAGGACTGACTCATGACAGTTCAAACCTCTCCCGTTCAACTAGAAGTCACCCATAACCCCTGAATCCTAATCTTAACCAGTAGCGTGACAGAGAAAGATCTGAAGCTGTATCAGTGGTAAATGACAACATGTTTCTCCAGCATAAAAGTGGTCGTAAAACAAGTCAATTGGTTCTGGTATTGAAAGATGGGTGGTAGGTTTATATGGTACTGCAAGAAAGGCAATTTGGCCGATATCAACACCTTTAGCATAGCATACAACACAGAACCACATGTGTTAGTCAAGCTACGGAGGCAACACATACAGAAATGTTGCAACGTTACTCTTAGCAGCGTTTAGTGCTATTTTCATTCATATCAAGTTTTCCCCATATCGGCTTGATTATTCTGTGGATATCAATCAACTCGTGATTGTTTTCTTTGTGACGTAGATCAAACATCGCTGACCATGGGATTCCCTTTGTGGTGAACCATTAAATTGGTGTAACATTGCTATCAAAGAATGCGTGATAAAACAATGACAGAGGCACGTTGTGGGCCACATCCGTGACACACTGGATATAGCACTAACTGAATAACCCTTCGTAAGCAGCAACACCATGAGAGTGTGTACAGTACACTTGATTCTCAGTCACAACCACTTCGGGTTGCCTTCCAGTTGTGTGGAATGTTGTGAAATCTACAGTAAGGATTTGACTGTATTGACAACATACAGTAAGAACTACCTTACATAAACAGCAGCAGGTTACCTACAGAAAATAACAATACCATAATACCAAATCATCTCTTCTTCATTGGCCTTGTCTTTGAGAGAGGGGGGGGGCTGTGCATGCATCCAAGCTAAAGGAGGGGTGCAGAAGGACCCAGGAAGGTCCAGGCAGGGTTGGATCGTAAGGTTCAGGGGTTAGGAGGGGTTAGAGGTCAAGGGTGAGTGTTCAGCAGGCATCGTTGCTCCCTGGCCCATGAGGCAGGATGGTGTTGGGGGGGCTTGACGGTAGGGTTCAGTAAGGATCCAATTTAATCCTTCTGTGTAAGCAGCATGTGAACACCATCCCACAGATCTGAAACACACACAATTGTTGTGAAGGTCAATCAAGGGAAAAGGTGAGTCGTCATGGTAGCATAGTGGGATAGCATGAGGAGAGTGGGTTAGGGGTGAGGAAGTGTGTGGTTACTATGGGAACAGGAGTGCCGAGCAGCCAGCAGCAGTGGTGTAATTGGGCCTGTGGTGAATGCTAAAGCTCCCACTATGACTGTTGTCGGAGAGAGATAATCTGTGAACAAACATTCATTTAGCAACTTCCATTTTTCAAAGGACATTTCTCTCTGAAGCCCAGCCAATGTTCTCAAAACCATAATGTAGTGTTATAATCCATTAATAATGAATCTACTAAAAATCACATGAGTAAACTGAGGGAAAATATTGGGTACAATTAAATGGATGTTTTAAAAATGAAGAATGTTTTATGATGTTTTTTGTCATTTTCTGTGAGGCATTTAAAATAATAAGAAATAACAAATGATGAATGTAACATTTGCAAATACTTAGAAAGGAGTCTATGGACACAAGGAGTGTGGCATTTTGGAGGTTTGTGATGCAAAACATTTTGCCTAGTGCACTCCAAATTCTCCCACTTGATATTTCTTCTCCTTAAGTATTCTATAAAGTACATTCAAAACTCCACTTGTGAGTTGGACTGCTTTAAGATCCTATGAATACTTTGTGTGTAGGAAAAAGAAAGAAGTGAAGTGATGCTGGGATACAACAGACCTGTGTAGGTACTTTGGCTGATCTGAGAACAATATGTCATTTTCAGCTTGCGGCAGGACGCCCAGAGAGCTTTAGTTGCCGCTTGTTTGGATGAAGGAGCCGACATCAATAAGATGAGATTAAGGTAGAGAAGAAATGGGAGGATACAATAGGCCTTGACGCACACAACATAGCAACACACACACACACACACACTTGTGCTTTCACTCTGCCAAAAGCATTAAACTGTCCTTATTTCTAACAAGATCATCCCACGTCATCACTATTAAGGGATAGGGGATATGAAAGGTCTCATTGATCTGTGAGACAACAGCAGAGTTACAGTAACACACAGGGAAAAGGCTGAGAGGTTAGGACTTAGATGAGGCACATTCGCTGGACGGGTGTGTGTGTGTGTGTGTGTGTGTGTGTGTGTGTGTGTGTGTGTGTGTGTGTGTGTGTGTGTGTGTGTGTGTGTGTGTGTGTGTGTGTGTGTGTGTGTGTGTGTGTGTGTTGTGTGACGGATGAGAAACGACAAACAGAGGAGGGCTGAGATTCAATCAACGGCCCCCCTGCAAGTCTTCTCCTCTCTGAGGGTATTATCGACCGGGGTCACAACATGGGAAGTAGATTTGTCAAAGAAGGCCTTGGCGGCTCGGCACTCAGGGCGGTTTTACGATGCCTCTAACCCTGCCAGCACCACTGACAATTCAGATGACAGAGTGAGGAGGTAGAGAATGAAACTCACAACTCACAGAGAGATGGAGGGAGCTGGAGAAGGAAGAGACGGAGGAGGGAGGCGGAGGAGGGACGAGGAAACAGGGGATCAAGGAGGAAACGGAGGAGGGAGGAGCAGCCGGAGGCAGGAGGGAGGGAGGAGGAGACAGAAGCAAGGAGAAGGAGACAGAGGATGGAGGACAGAATGTGCTAAACTTCCTTTCTGCTCGTTAGTTTAGCATTTGGAATGACAATGAATATATGGAAAGTAGTTTCAATGTGGCAGGTGAAGACACTGACAAGAAATAAGTTATCAAATGTGCTGCAATCATAAGAAACTATGAAGAAAGAAATCATGAACAATACATTTAGCAGTGTCCTCTTTTCTTATTATTACCCAATTTTAGATGATGAGAAATGTATTGTAAGGGTTTCTTTCAAATCTGGTCCAGCACAGCTGTCATTCGTGTTTATTTGTGAGCATTAATCTCATAGTCTAGTCTGTGGGAGCACTTCAGTGAACTGTTTGTTTGTCCTTGGATTGTGGATAATGTTGTCAAGCCCTTTCAGCCATGCAAAGGTCAAAGGTCAACATGCATGTGTCGGTCAGCATGGTGTCCCTATTGGGGTGAGCGTTGCTCGATGGTACTGAGAATAAAGCATAGGCCAGGCAATATAGCATGCATGATCTGTGATCAACTGTCTCTTTGTCTTCTTCACACACACACACACACACACATACAAACAGAGATACACACACACACACGCGCGCACACATACAGACACCCGCATGCACACACTCGCACACACAAACACGCACGAGTGCGCACACACTCAAACATGCAGACAACACATATCTACACAAAAGACACAATCAAAAAAATGAACACATAGACACACACACAGAACACATTTCCCACAATGCCCTCCAACCTTGTCCCGTCCCCACTGAGTGTGACCAGACAGAGGCTTAGCCAATCACACGGCAGAGAAGTCCTCCTCCTCTTCTTTATACAGCAGATAGATAAAGCAGGCCGTCAACATGGCCCCGGCCAGCTATAGAGGTCACACACACACACACACAGACATACGCACACACACAAAGAAATACACGCACATACAGACATACATAGACACAAACGTAAACACACAGACATACATAGAGATACACACACAGAGGGGTTAGTGACCTATATTAGACAAAGTATAGGGGAACACTGAAAGAGGATAGAGACTAAATTGATTAGCGTAATTACAACCAAACTAAGAACTAAGGTACAGAGACTATGACTATTTCAGTTATTAAAGACAGAGAGGAACAGTTGACACAGAGACTATGACTATTTCAGTTATTAAAGACAGAGAGGAACAGTTGACACAGAGACTATGACTATTTCAGTTATTAAAGACAGAGAGGAACAGTTGACACAGAGACTATGACTATTTCAGTTATTAAAGACAGAGAGGAACAGTTGGCACAGAGACTATGACTATTTCAGTTATTAAAGACAGAGAGGAACAGTTGACACAGAGACTATGACTATTTCAGTTATTAAAGACAGAGGAACAGTTGACACAGAGACTATGACTATTTCAGTTATTAAAGACAGAGAGGAACAGTTGACACAGAGACTATGACTACTTCAGTTATTAAAGACAGAGAGGAACAGTTGGCACAGAGACTATGACTACTTCAGTTATTAAAGACAGAGAGGAACAGTTGACACAGAGACTATGACTATTTCAGTTATTAAAGACAGAGAGGAACAGTTGACACAGAGACTGACTATTTCAGTTATTAAAGACAGAGAGGAACAGTTGGCACAGAGACTATGACTATTTCAGTTATTAAAGACAGAGAGGAACAGTTGGCACAGAGACTATGACTATTTCAGTTATTAAAGACAGAGAGGAACAGTTGACACAGAGACTATGACTATTTCAGTTATTAAAGACAGAGAGGAACAGTTGACACAGAGACTATGACT
This sequence comes from Oncorhynchus masou masou, assembly GCF_036934945.1. Taxonomy (NCBI): domain Eukaryota; kingdom Metazoa; phylum Chordata; class Actinopteri; order Salmoniformes; family Salmonidae; genus Oncorhynchus; species Oncorhynchus masou. The sequence goes on along the minus strand of NW_027008359.1, from coordinate 32,939 downwards.
ATTTCAGTTATTAAAGACAGAGAGGAACAGTTGACACAGAGACAGTACAGGGACATCACTGACAGACTGACATTACTGACAGACTGACATTACTGACATACAACTAACATACAATCAGACAGAGACCTTCAAGCCCAATAGAGAAGAGCCCATTTAGATCAAAAGCTGGTCGAAATTAGTTTGGGACAAGATGGGTGATTTGTCAATGGGATCACTAACACATATTAAGGACATAGCTACAGTAGTTATCTTATCTTATGCTTCATATATATGTGTGTGGGAAAATGTCAGCGTTTTATTTGGGAATATTTTGTCTAATAGAGGGGGTGGGTCTTTGGGCTAATAAAACATGTGTTTTTCTTAGGAACCCCAAATTCCCATGTCGACAGTCTCCACGGTGACAAGATCACATGACTCCTCTGTGGAATTCCAAGAGAAAAGCTATGGGAACACTGAGAAGAGTGGGAGCCCTGGTTGGTTGGAAGGAGTAGCCAAGAGGGAGCCAGTACCGTATGTTCAGGTTTGGTCTAAGCTTGGGTTGGGCCGATATATGATTAAATCTAATATCATGATATTTGACAATGACGATATATCGTGAAGTGCAAGACTATACTTTATCTAAAATGTACAAATCAAAACGGTGCAGTTTTATCAGTTAGATTTGATTTAACATTTTGATACAGCCTAAATGAATTAACAAGGCCTTGTTTTCTCGCCATACAAAGATCATTTATGGAGAATACGACAATAATATTGTAAATAAGCAAAGAAATGGCACAGTCTGGAATTATTAACAGAGTGAAGTGGTACCACAGCTAGATTGGAGATGTCCTGCTCCTGACCGCAACACATCTAGCTGGTCCCAGATGTGTTGATGCCGTATTGTGTGCTGGATATAACTGACTGACAGAGCATGACGAGGGTTGGCTAGAGAGCAAAAGCTAAATCTGAGATTTGGCTACTAAACATCACCGGACTGCAATAAGAAACCTCTCAACCCGAGCATCACATCCCAAGCTTGACGAAAACACCAATCTATGAACAGCATTGACTGAACAGTAATCCATTCTCAGGAGATTTTCATGAGATCGTTCCATGCTGGGGGATGGAGAGTCCAGTCCCTGTGGAGTTTATTTTCAGAGAGCAGATGGATGGTGGAGAGCAGCCGCCCCATCCAAGAGTTATTACAAAGCATGCTGGGAGAGAAAGGTATACCGTTTCCTGTCCATGGCCCCATCTCAATGTGTCTTTCCTTGATTCTTTACATCCTATCTCCTCACTTCCTCTTCAAAACACATTGGTCTGGGGGGGGGCTTTTTCTTCCGATACTGCTAAGGGCTATATCGATCAGAAACGTTACGATACTGCTGAGAAGGGTTAGGGTTATGTCGATCAGAAACGTTACGATACTGTAAACGACATGAGTTTCAAATATGGAAATATAAAGTGCACATTTGGACTCACGGGTGTGTGGTTTGCTTGTATGACATCAAAGCATTATTTATTATAATCCTCAACGTCTCATCTTTCAGAACATGTCGACTCCTCTCTATTTATATCATTTCTCTCACTCAAACAACAACAAATGTGCAAACGTAGCCCAATCAGCGGAAGGGATGGGGGCATCTTCTTGTCGCGGGCTGTGCTCAAGTTCACGGCTGTCAGTCAAAACCCATACAGAGCTGTGAAGCGGAGACCCAGAGCTCTGAAGTCAGGTATAGCATGTTACTGTACAGCCACTTCGTTCCAATTCAGGGGCTTATCAATGGCAAAATCTGCCATTTTGAAGCCGTATACGGGATGACAGGGGCTGTGAGTGGATTGGGCTACGAGCTTGGTCCATCTGAGACCGCAGCAAATCAAATCCCAGAATGTGAATGGGATCAGATTACAGCTGAAAGGATATAGGGAGGTAGAGTGCATTGAAAGGTTGTCCGACCGGTAATAGGAGTTACTGGATGCATCTTTGAGGTAATAGAAAGATTATGGCCACATTGATGTTTATTTAAAAAATAACATTTGGAAAGCCTTTTATCATGTGGATATATTTTGAGACTGATATAAAAAATATAAAAAAAAATTCTTAAGCAATGGTCTCACCTCTTAACCCGTTACTCTACTAAGAGGAAGAAGCAAAGTTAACATCACCTTCTCTCTCTCTTTCTGTTCACAATCTCCCCTCCTATCCATCTAGATACTAGCTAGCATTGAAGACATTTCAACAGCAAGGCTACCAGTATCCACAGTAGCAGATTATATCCACTATTATCACTACATTATATTGATATCCACGACATCGGTGATACTCCAAATCCCCCAAAAACTAAATGATACTTGTGATAGTCTGATAGTGATAGCTTGTGTCTGTTGTGAGGTGCTACCACAGTACTGAAATATAATAGGGCCTCGTCATTTCCTGTTAATAAAGACACTGGCCAGTGTTAGGGGACCGACCTGTAGACAGGCCACTCCTATCCCCACAGCTCCGATGATCAGCAGGTGGTCAGCCAGGAACTGCTCCAGCTTGGTGATGCAACCACCCTGTGGGGCAAAGGTTACAGGTCATAGGTCAAATCACTTATAGTTGGGCTGTAATGGCATGAGCTCAACTTCTCCGAGGCATCAATGTGTATAATTGGGCTGTAATGGCATGAGCTAAACTTCTCCGAGGCATCAATGTGTATAATTGGGCTGTAATGGCATGAGCTAAACTTCTCCTAGGCATCAATGTGTATAGTTGGGCTGTAATGGCATGAGCTAAACTTCTCCTAGGCATCAATGTGTATAGTTGGGCTGTAATGGCATGAGCTAAACTTCTCCAGGCATCAATGTGTATAGTTGGGCTGTAATGGCATGAGCTAAACTTCTCCTAGGCATCAATGTGTATAGTTGGGCTGTAATGGCATGAGCCAAACTTCTCCTAGGCATCAATGTGTATAGTTGGGCTGTAATGGCATGAGCTAAACTTCTCCTAGGCATCAATGTGTATAGTTGGGCTGTAATGGCATGAGCCAAACTTCTCCTAGGCATCAATGTGTATAGTTGGGCTGTAATGGCATGAGCTAAACTTCTCCGCATCAATGTGTATAGTTGGGCTGTAATGGCATGAGCCAAACTACTCCTAGGCATCAATGTGTATAGTTGGGCTGTAATGGCATGAGCTAAACTTCTCCTAGGCATCAATGTGTATAGTTGGGCTGTAATGGCATGAGCTAAACTTCTCCTAGGCATCAATGTGTATAGTTGGGCTGTAATGGCATGAGCTAAACTTCTCCGAGGCATCAATGTGTATAGTTGGGCTGTAATGGCATCAAACTGGCATCAATGTGTATAGTTGGGCTGTAATGGCATGAGCTAAACTTCTCCTAGGCATCAATGTGTATAGTTGGGCTGTAATGGCATGAGCTAAACTTCTCCGAGGCATCAATGTGTATAGTTGGGCTGTAATGGCATGAGCTAAACTTCTCCTAGGCATCAATGTGTATAGTTGGGCTGTAATGGCATGTATAGTTGGGCATCAATGTAATGGCAATGGCATGCTAAACTTCTCCGAGGCATCAATGTGTATAGTTGGGCTGTAATGGCATGAGCTAAACTTCTCCTAGGCATCAATGTGTATAGTTGGGCTGTAATGGCATGGGCTAAACTTCTCTGAGGCATCAATGTGTATAGTTGGGCTGTAATGGCATGAGCTAAACTTCACCTAGGCATTAATGTGTATAGTTGGGCTGTAATGGCATGAGCCAAACTTCTCCTAGGCATCAATGTGTATAGTTGGGCTGTAATGGCATGAGCTAAACTTCTCCTAGGCATCAATGTGTATAGTTGGGCTGTAATGGCATGGGCTAAACTTCTCTGAGGCATCAATAGTTGGGCTTTAATGGCATGAGCTAAACTTCACCTAGGCATCAATGTGTATAGTTGGGCTGTAATGGCATGAGCCAAACTTCTCCTAGGCATCAATGTGTATAGTTGGCCTGTAATGGCATGAGCCAAACTTCTCTTAGGCATCAATGTGTATAGTTGGCCTGTAATGGCATGAGCTAAACTTCTCCTAGGCATCAATGTGTATAGTTGGGTTGTAATGGCAATGAGCTAAACTTCTCCTAGGCATCAATGTGGCTAATCTATAATTAGCAGCTTGCCATATTTTCTCATGGGAGGATGGACACACGCACGCACGCACGCACACACACACACACACACACACACACACACACACACACACACACACACAGACACACAGACACACACACATTATGCACACACATGCATTATGAACACACACACACACCTGATTGGTGTAGTCAGTGTCTATCATATTTGGATCAATCCAATGCTTTTAAATCCTTGAGGGGGTGTGAACAAGGAGAATTGAAATTGGGCTATGCTCTTCATTTACCATAGTATTTTTATCAACCCTACCCATTCCAGCTTTTTCTATGTCTGTCTCCAAATTGCTGCAGTAATTGTGTGTGTGTGTGATACAGAGTTACACTGCAGAGAACAAACTACCGTAAGATAAAGGACTTGGGCAGTGTAAATATATTTTAAGGTAATACACAACACAGAGGACTAAAGGTCAAGAGGGAATTAACTATGAATGGAATAGTGTTTTTTCTGTAATAGGGAATGAATGATCAATGGGTCAGAGACATGGGAGGAATTTGTCTATACATTGAGCCTGAAATAGGATACTTGTTATTTGGCCAGTGGCCCAGTTTATTTGCAAGGAATTCTAATTGGTCAACCCCAGGATAGGGTTGGGTTATAAATTACATCCTGTCTCTTTGTTCTGTGGAGAGAATCACTGAGGACAGGGAATAATGAACATCTACCTCTCAGCATAACAACTATGATTTTCCCTCTTTGAATAAACCTATTTATCTCCCCCTGATTTGCTTTGGGGTCTGTGTTATTGAAGAGTAACATCAACTGCTAACAGGCAGCCTGAGAGAAGTAGAGAGAACAGTGGGATTTATTAGGCCTCTCTCAGGAGGCTCCTTCCCTGACCACACACACACACACACACACACACACACACACACGTCACTCAGATGTGGGTAGAGGGGGCATGGAGGAGCCATGGCAGGATGGAGTGCACGTACATGTCCATGTGCAGTCACCTCTGTACATCCAGTGTCATACTGTTTTACCAAAGAGCTTTGACCGAGTAGGTTGTTTCAAGCCATGTTGTGAGTCACAGTTCTGAGGACATTTTCAGAAACATCTCAGCTTCCTAGACAAGTGAAAACACATTGACGAGCACATTTTCAACCCAAGTGTTTTCCGAGTGTGTGGGGAGCTGTCAACCACAGCTGACTCCCTAAATGCACAGTAAATATTTCAGTTCCACCCATATAAACTTTGTTTAATTATAAAGCGATTTTATCAAAGTTTCACTCCTCTGAACTGGAGTGACATTGACAAGTGGAATGATGATAGCGGGAACCAAGGAGCGAGACGTGTGTGTGTGTGTGAGTGTGTGAAAGAGAGAAACAAGCACAGACTTCTCCTGCTTGTCACAGATAAAAGCAAAAGGAGCATCTCAAATATTGTATGAAATATTCTCCGAGCTCTTACTCTCTCAGCCCTTACTGATAAGAAAGCCTGTCAAGTAGAGAAAAGTTGCTGGCGAAAGTGACTTTCCAAATCAGAGTATTTGACTGTTTCAGTTTCATTGACAGAATAAGAAAGGAGACAGTTGAGCTCTGAGGGACATATCATCTGTCTGTCCCCATTTCAGACATTAGCCCAATACAACCATCTGGTCCTGAAACATTGATCAATTGTTCCATGTCGAGATCCATTCATTTTTTTGGAAAGATTTATTTGAAGGAATATTTTAGGATCCAACTTGAATTGTATTGATCCATTAAATATGAACAAATGGTTAGATCTGAAATCATGATGGACCGTTCCATTCCACTGACAGTGCTGGGCTCTGCTGTCATCGCTATGAAATAGAATGACAACATAACACATTTTTACTGTGGTAGAGTCCAGTTATGACACCCTAAAGTCTGCTGGAACCCATTTGGCACATATTTGCTGTTGAATGATGATTTTCCAATGGTCCCACCCACCTCAGTCTTGTAGATGTTGGAGGGGTGGTCTCTGCGGCCACAGAGGGTGGTGATGGTCTTACAGCAGCTGTCCGGGACCACCCTGCCCTCCGCCACAGCCGAGGTCATGTACACACTATGCAGCCAATCAAATGAGTTGTTGCTGCCACAGCACTTGAACTGACCAACAGAAGAAGAAAAGTGGAATTGTGTTTATCATTAGCTACACTTAGTTGATGTCTGAAAACCATCACATCTAATTCAAATCAATCAACAACATAATGAAGAGGCAGAAAAAACACATCACAAAAAACATTTGTAAACCAAGTAGTCATAACTACATATTACAGACTGCATTGACATCTTGCATCATACTGTACCCATATAGTGGATGTGACCTCGCATATGATTAACATTGAACCTCACATGCTTCAAGGTGAACAGGGATGATTGTGTGTGTGTGTGTGTGTGTGTGTGTGTGTGTGTGTGTGTGTGTGTGTGTGTGTGTGTGTGTGTGTGTGTGTGTGTGTGTGTGTGTGTGTGTGTGTGTGTGTGTGTGTGTGTGTGTGTGTATCCTACAGCAGTTTTATGAGTTGAGTGTAACAACTATGTACCATAACTAGTATCAACCAGCTTTACCACTGGCCCTCCTGTCCCTTCAAGCAAAACTAAGCAAAGGCTAATGGGAGATTGAGTCCCTACATCCTGCTGTAGTCTGTCCACGGCCAGGGTGATGGCCTCTTTCCCTGGCTGGGCGTAGTTCTCTGTCATGGTCTCATTCAGGTGCTGCTTCAGCTCCTCACTGAGCTAGGGGAGGGAGGGAAGGGAGAGAGAGAGAGAGAGAGAGAGAGAGAGAGAGAGAGAGAGAGAGAGAGAGAGAGAACACCTCAGTTAAGTGGCAGAGGAGAGTGAAGTGGGGTTGCCTTGTTCAGGATGAGCTCTGTCTGGAGATCATGGCTCAGGGTTGAGATCAGGGCTCAGAGTTGAGGTCTGTCTGGAGATCAGGGCTCAGGGTTGAGATCTGTCTGGAGATCAGGGCTCAGGGTTGAGATCTGTCTGGAGATCAGGGCTCAGGGTTGAGATCTGTCTAGAGATCAGGTCTCAGGGTTGAGATCATGGCTCAGGGTTGAGATCTGTCTGGAGATCAGGGCTCAGGGTTGAGATCTGTCTGGAGATCAGGGCTCAGAGTTGAGTTCTGTCTGGAGATCAGGGCTCATGGTTGAGATCTGTCTGGAGATCAGGGCTCAGGGTTGAGATCTGTCTGGAGATCAGGGCTCAGGGTTGAGATCTGTCTGGAGATCAGGGCTCAGAGTTGAGGTCTGTCTGGAGATTAGGGCTCAGGGTTGAGGTCTGTCTGGAGATCAGGGCTCAGGGTTGAGGTCTGTCTGGAGATCAGGGCTCAGGGTTGAGCTCTGTCTGGAGATCAAGGGTTAGGGTTGTGCTCTGTCTGGAGATCAGGGCTCAGGGTTGTTCTCTGTCTGGAGATCAGGGCTCAGGGTTGAGCGCTGTCTGGAGATCAGGGCTCAGGGTTGTGCTCTGTCTGGAGATCAGGGCTCAGGGTTGAGCTCTGTCTGGAGATTAGGGCTCCAGATACATGGTTATTACACAGGTATCACACACACACCAGGTAAGCATGCACACACATGGCCACTCAAATGCAATGGAGATAGTCCCAGAACTGCACTCCAGACTCAATGAATAGATCAGTATTTAAAAATAAAACAAATACAGGGGGGGTACACAAGAGGATAAAAGATGAAGGTGGAGACATAGTCACTCACCCTCTGGTAATACACGTAGGCCAGGACTCCTGCCACCAGCTCTATGAGAAAGATCAATAACAGACAGCAGAAATACTGGAGACAGAGAGACAGAGACAGAGAGAGACAGAGAGACAGAGAGAGAGATCAGTCTTAACACAGTTCAGTTCAACACTTACAGGCAAAACTCTCTCTTGAATATAAGACAAAATGCAGCATTAACTGCATGTCTCTGTTTAGAACAGTCTCACTTAACATCTTTACCAACACTCACTCTTAGACTCCTACCAAAAATCACTCAGTTATTGTGACAATGCAGATATAAAACGTTCCATCAAGTGTCTTTGTATTGTCACGCACCCGCATTCCCAAAGCTGATAGAGAATGGAAAAAGAGCAATATGACAGACAAAGCAGAATGAGGAGAAATGGGGTGTGAGATGTCTGTCATATATCTCCTTGCAGAGAAAGAGAGGGGGGAATAGGGAGCGAACAGAGTGTAGAGGGGGGGATACATTTCATATTTGAGAGAGAGAGAGAGAGAGAGAGAGAGAGAGAGAGAGAGAGAGAGAGAGAGAGCAAGAGAGAGAGAAAAATAAAAGCGAGAGAGAGGTTTTGATTTCCGCTGCAGACAGCTAAATGTACTGAGAACTAAGAGAGACATAAAACACTACTATCTCATGAGAGAACAACAACGAACAGAACACCACAAACCCTGCAAAACCTCCAAACCAGTCCTCAGTAAATAACCCTGCAACACCTCCAAACCAGTCCTCAGTAAATAACCCTGCAACACCTCCAAACCAGTCCTCAGTAAATAACCCTGCAACACCTCCAAACCAGTCCTCAGTAAATAAACCTGCAACACCTCCAAACCAGTCCTCAGTAAATAACCCTGCAACACCTCCAAACCAGTCCTCAGTAAATAACCCTGCAACACCTCCAAACCAGTCCTCAGTAAATAACCCTGCAACAACCTCCAAACCAGTCCTCAGTAACCCTGCAACACCTAAACCAGTCCTCAGTAAATAAACAACACCTCCAAACCAGTCCTCAGTAAATAAAACCCTGCAACACCTCCAAACCAGTCCTCAGTAAATAACCCTGCAACACCTCCAAACCAGTCCTCAGTAAATAACCCTGCAACACCTCCAAACCAGTCCTCAGTAAATAACCCTGCAACACCTCCAAACCAGTCCTCAGTAAATAACCCTGCAACACCTCCAAACCAGTCCTCAGTAAATAACCCTGCAACACCTCCAAACCAGTCCTCAAAATAAACCTGCAACACCTCCAAACCAGTCCTCAGTAAATAACCCTGCAACACCTCCAAACCAGTCCTCAGTAAATAACCCTGCAACACCTCCAAACCAGTCCTCAGTAAATAACCCTGCAACACCTCCAAACCAGTCCTCAGTAAATAAACCTGCAACACCTCCAAACCAGTCCTCAGTAAATAACCCTGCAACACCTCCAAACCAGTCCTCAGTAAATAACCCTGCAACACCTCCAAACCAGTCCTCAGTAAATAACCCTGCAAACCTCCAAACCAGTCCTCAGTAAATAACCCTGCAACACCTCCAAACCAGTCCTCAGTAAATAACCCTGCAACACCTCCAAACCAGTCCTCAGTAAATAACCCTGCAACACCTCCAAACCAGTCCTCAGTAAATAACCCTGCAACACCTCCAAACCAGTCCTCAGTAAATAAACCTGCAACACCTCCAAACCAGTCCTCAGTAAATAAAAACACCTCCAAACCAGTCCTCAGCAACACCTCCAAACCAGTCCTCAGTAAATAACCCTGCAACACCTCCAAACCAGTCCTCAGTAAATAACCCTGCAACACCTCCAAACCAGTCCTCAGTAAATAACCCTGCAACACCTCCAAACCAGTCCTCAGTAAATAACCCTGCAACACCTCCAAACCAGTCCTCAGTAAATAACCCTGCAAAACCTCCAAACCAGTCCTCAGTAAATAACCCTGCAACACCTCCAAACCAGTCCTCAGTAAATAACCCTGCAACACCTCCAAACCAGTCCTCAGTAAATAACCCTGCAACACCTCCAAACCAGTCCTCAGTAAATAACCCTGCAAAACCTCCAAACCAGTCCTCAGTAAATAACCCTGCAACACCTCCAAACCAGTCCTCAGTAAATAACCCTGCAACACCTCCAAACCAGTCCTCAGTAAATAACCCTGCAACACCTCCAAACCAGTCCTCAGTAAATAACCCTGCAACACCTCCAAACCAGTCCTCAGTAAATAACCCTGCAAAACCTCCAAACCAGTCCTCAGTAAATAACCCTGCAACACCTCCAAACCAGTCCTCAGTAAATAACCCTGCAACACCTCCAAACCAGTCCTCAGTAAATAACCCTGCAACACCTCCAAACCAGTCCTCAGTAAATAAACCTGCAACACCTCCAAACCAGTCCTCAGTAAATAACCCTGCAACACCTCCAAACCAGTCCTCAGTAAATAACCCTGCAACACCTCCAAACCAGTCCTCAGTAAATAAAACACCTCCAAACCAGTCCTCAGTAAATAACCCTGCAACACCTCCAAACCAGTCCTCAGTAAAAACCCTGCAACACCTCCAAACCAGTCCTCAGTAAATAACCCTGCAACACCTCCAAACCAGTCCTCAGTAAATAACCCTGCAACACCTCCAAACCAGTCCTCAGTAAATAACCCTGCAACACCTCCAAACCAGTCCTCAGTAAATAAACCTGCAACACCTCCAAACCAGTCCTCAGTAAATAACCCTGCAACACCTCCAAACCAGTCCTCAGTAAATAACCCTGCAACACCTGCAAACCAGTCCTCAGTAAATAACCCTGCAACACCTCCGAACCAGTCCTCAGTAAATAACCCTGCAACACCTCCAAACCAGTCCTCAGTAAATAACCCTGCAACACCTCCAAACCAGTCCTCAGTAAAAACAAAATGCAACACCTCCAAACCAGTCCTCAGTAAATAACCCCTGCAACACCTCCAAACCAGTCCTCAGTAAATAACCCTAAATAAACCTGCAACACCTCCAAACCAGTCCTCAGTAAATAACCCTGCAACACCTCCAAACCAGTCCTCAGTAAATAACCCTGCAACACCTCCAAACCAGTCCTCAGTAAATAACCCTGCAAAACCTCCAAACCAGTCCTCAGTAAAAACAAAATGCAACACCTCCAAACCAGTCCTCAGTAAATAACCCTGCAACACCTCCAAACCAGTCCTCAGTAAATAACCCTGCAACACCTCCAAACCAGTCCTCAGTAAATAACCCTGCAACACCTCCAAACCAGTCCTCAGTAAATAACCCTGCAACAACCTCCAAACCAGTCCTCAGTAAATAACCCTGCAACACCTCCAAACCAGTCCTCAGTAAAAAAAATGCAACACCTCCAAACCAGTCCTCAGTAAATAACCTTGCAACACCTCCCTCCAAACCAGTCCTCAGTAAATAACCCTGCAAAACCTCCAAACCAGTCCTCAGTAAATAACCCTGCAACACCTCCAAACCAGTCCTCAGTAAATAAACCTGCAACACCTCCAAACCAGTCCTCAGTAAATAACCCTGCAACACCTCCAAACCAGTCCTCAGTAAATAAACCTGCAACACCTCCAAACCAGTCCTCAGTAAATAACCCTGCAACACCTCCAAACCAGTCCTCAGTAAATAACCTTGCAACACCTCCAAACCAGTCCTCAGTAAATAACCCTGCAACACCTCCAAACCAGTCCTCAGTAAATAACCCGGCAACACCTCCAAAGCAGTCCTCAGTAAATAACCCTGCAACACCTCCAAACCAGTCCTCAGTAAATAAACCTGCAACACCTCCAAACCAGTCCTCAGTAAATAACCCTGCAACACCTCCAAACCAGTCCTCAGTAAATAACCCTGCAACACCTCCAAACCAGTCCTCAGTAAATAACCCTGCAACACCTCCAAACCAATCCTCAGTAAATAACCCTGCAACACCTCCAAACCAGTCCTCAGTAAATAATCCTGCAACACCTCCAAACCAGTCCTCAGTAAATAACCCTGCAACACCTCCAAACCAGTCCTCAGTAAAACAAAACTGCAACACCTCCAAACCAGTCCTCAGTAAATAACCCTGCAACACCTGCAAACCAGTCCTCAGTAAATAACCCTGCAACACCTCCGAACCAGTCCTCAGTAAATAACCCTGCAACACCTCCAAACCAGTCCTCAGTAAATAACCCTGCAAAACCTCCAAACCAGTCCTCAGTAAAAACAAAATGCAAAACCTCCAAACCAGTCCTCAGTAAAAACAAAATGCAACACCTCCAAACCAGTCCTCAGTAAATAACCCTGCAACACCTCCAAACCAGTCCTCAGTAAATAACCCTGCAACACCTCCAAACCAGTCCTCAGTAAATAACCCTGCAACACCTCCAAACCAGTCCTCAGTAAAAAAACTGCAAAACCTCCAAACCAGTCCTCAGTAAATAACCCTGCAACACCTCCAAACCAGTCCTCAGTAAAAAAAATGCAACACCTCCAAACCAGTCCTCAGTAAATAACCTTGCAACACCTCCAAACCAGTCCTCAGTAAATAACCCTGCAAAACCTCCAAACCAGTCCTCAGTAAATAACCCTGCAACACCTCCAAACCAGTCCTCAGTAAATAAACCTGCAACACCTCCAAACCAGTCCTCAGTAAATAACCCTGCAACACCTCCAAACCAGTCCTCAGTAAATAAACCTGCAACACCTCCAAACCAGTCCTCAGTAAAGAACCCTGCAACACCTCCAAACCAGTCCTCAGTAAATAACCTTGCAACACCTCCAAACCAGTCCTCAGTAAATAACCCTGCAACACCTCCAAACCAGTCCTCAGTAAATAACCCTGCAACACCTCCAAATCAGTCCTCAGTAAATAACCCTGCAACACCTCCAAACCAGTCCTCAGTAAATAAACCTGCAACACCTCCAAACCAGTCCTCAGTAAATAACCCTGCAACACCTCCAAACCAGTCCTCAGTAAATAACCCTGCAACACCTCCAAACCAGTCCTCAGTAAATAACCCTGCAACACCTCCAAACCAATCCTCAGTAAATAACCTTGCAACACCTCCAAACCAGTCCTCAGTAAATAATCCTGCAACACCTCCAAACCAGTCCTCAGTAAATAACCCTGCAACACCTCCAAACCAGTCCTCAGTAAAACAAAACTGCAACACCTCCAAACCAGTCCTCAGTAAATAACCCTGCAACACCTGCAAACCAGTCCTCAGTAAATAACCCTGCAACACCTCCGAACCAGTCCTCAGTAAATAACCCTGCAACACCTCCAAACCAGTCCTCAGTAAATAACCCTGCAAAACCTCCAAACCAGTCCTCAGTAAAAACAAAATGCAACACCTCCAAACCAGTCCTCAGTAAATAACCCTGCAACACCTCCAAACCAGTCCAGTAAAAAAACAGTAATAACCCTGCAACACCTCCAAACCAGTCCTCAGTAAATAACCCTGCAACACCTCCAAACCAGTCCTCAGTAAATAACCCTGCAACACCTCCAAACCAGTCCTCAGTAAATAACCCTGCAACACCTCCAAACCAGTCCTCTGTAAACAAAAAAACTGCATCACCTATAAATGAATAGTTAAAACCCTGCAACACCTCCAAACCAGTCCTCAGTAAAAAACCACTTCCAAACCAGTCATCAGTAAAAAACACTGCAACACCCCCAAACCAGTCCTCAGTAAAAAAAACTGCAACACCTCCAAACCAGTCCTCAGTAAAAAAAAACTGCAAAACCTCCAAACCAGTCCTCAGTAAATAACCCTGCAACACCTCCAAACCAGTCCTCAGTAAAAAAAAATGCAACACCTCCAAACCAGTCCTCAGTAAAAAAACTGCAACACCTCCAAACCAGTCCTCAGTAAAAAAAAATGCAACACCTCCAAACCAGTCCAGTAAAAAACTGCCACCTCCAAACCAGTCAGTAATAACCCTGCAACACCTCCAAACCAGTCCTCAGTAAATAACCCTGCAACACCTCCAAACCAGTCCTCAGTAAATAACCCTGCAACACCTCCAAACCAGTCCTCAGTAAATAACCCTGCAACACCTCCAAACCAGTCCTCAGTAAAAAAACTGCAAAACCTCCAAACCAGTCCTCAGTAAATAACCCTGCAACACCTCCAAACCAGTCCTCAGTAAAAAAATGCAACACCTCCAAACCAGTCCTCAGTAAAAAACTGTAAAAAGTTAAAACCCTGCAACACCTCCAAACCAGTCCTCAGTAAATAACCCTGCAACACCTCCAAACCAGTCCTCAGTAAATAACCCTGCAACACCTCCAAACCAGTCCTCAGTAAAAAAACTGCAAAACCTCCAAACCAGTCCTCAGTAAATAACCCTGCAACACCTCCAAACCAGTCCTCAGTAAATAACCCTGCAACACCTCCAAACCAGTCCTCAGTAAATAACCCTGCAACACCTCCAAACCAGTCCTCAGTAAAAAAAAAATGCAACACCTACAAACTATTAGTTAAAACCCTGCAACACCTCCAAACCAGTACTCAGTAAATAACCCTGCAACACCTCCAAACTTTTTTTTAGATTTTTTTTAATTTTAATTCACCTTTATTTAACCAGGTAGGCTAGTTGAGAACAAGTTCTCATTTGCAAACCAAGATAAAGCTAGCAGTGTGAACAGACAAACAGAGTTACACATGGAGTAAACAATTAACAAGTCAATAACACAGTACAAAAAAAGGGGAGTCTATATACATTGTGTGCAAAAGGCATGAGGAGGTAGGCAAATAATTACAATTTTGCAGATTAGCACTGGAGTGATAAATGATCAGATGGTCATGTACAGGTAGAGATATTGGTGTGCAAAAGAGCAGAAAAGTAAATAAATAAAAACAGTATGGGGATGACTGAAAATGGGTGGGCTATTTAAATAACTATGTACAGCTGCAGCGACCTGCTCAAACACATGTTTGAAGTTGGTGAGGGAGATAAAAGTCTCCAACTTCAGGGATTTTTGCAATTCGTTCCAGTCAGCAGAGTACTGGAGTGAAAGGCGGCCAAATGAAGGGATGATCAGTGAGATACACCTGCTGGAGCGCGTGCTAATGGGTGTTGCCATCACCAGTGAACTGAGATAAGGCGGAGCTTTACCTAGCATGGACTTGTAGATGACCTTGTAGATGAACTAATAAGCAACACCTCTAAACTAATAGTAAAACTCTGCAACACCTCTAAACTAATAGTAAAAAACCAAGCAACACCTCTAAACTAATAGTAAAAAACCAAGCAACACCTCTAAACTAATAGTAAAAAACCAAGCAACACCTCTAAACTAATAGTAAAAAACCTGAAACACCTCTAAACTAATTGTAAAAAAAAAGACTGCAACACCTCTAAACTAATAGTAAAAAACCCTGCAACACCTCCAAACTAATAGTCAAGAACCCTGCAACACCTCTAAACTAATTGTAAAAAAAAAGACTGCAACACCTCCAAACTAATAGTCAAGAACCCTGCAACACCTCCAAACTAATTGTACAAAAAAAACCTGCAACACCTCCAAACTAATAGTCAAGAACCCTGCAACACCTCCAAACTAATTGTACAAAAAAACCTGCAACACCTCTAAACTAATTGTAAAGAATCCTGCAACACCTCCAAACCAGTACATTCAGTACTTCGTTCAGTGGTGCAACAAGAACACCAGAAAACAACAGCAATATTGACAGAATGAAAAAGCTTTGATCCAGGGATTAGCTACTGTATGATTATGTTGATATAGAGCTGAAATACAGGCTTCATGGGAGGAAAAATACAGGTAAGACTTTCTGTGAGTCACTTCTGGACAATTAATAATAATACTAGTAACTCATTTAAACTACCTTTCAATAATGAGTTATATATGATGCACTGGAGGCATACATACATTTATATTCACTCATATGGATCATCAGCCATTATGAATGAATCAAGTGTTATAATGCATTGTACCACCAATGTCCATCCAACACATTCCTAAAAGGAGCTATGAGCTGTTATGGATTTTTTTTCCAGCAATGCTTATAAAGTCTATGTTACGGGGTGATATAACTAAGGTGCTATAAATGAATCTACTGTGGATGTTTCATAGAAATCGTGGCCACAGAATGCAACATTAATAGAAAAACGCTTTGTTAAAACAAAACCATCATTAGTATGCTACTGGAGAAGAGAGGACATCACACAAGTCTCAGTGGCCTTATTAGCACCTTATTAGCCAATTAGTCTGGAAGATATCAATATGTGTATTTTATCAATGAGAAATGGGGTGGCTGGGGGATAGGCGGTTCCAACCAACCATTATCTGCTGTGTAAAATCTTCTTCTGTATCATTGTGACGTAACACTGTTTGGATTTAACAGCAGAGTATGTAAATGGTGAGAATGTTTCACCCACACACACACACACACACACACACACACACACACACACACACACACACACACACACACACACACACACACACACACACACACACACACACACACACACACACACACACACACAGCCAAACACACACACACACAACCACAAATAACCACACACACACACAACCACACGTACACAACCACATACACACAAAGCAACAATGGACTAACAAGACGGGTAGTTGAGCTTTTTAGAGAGCTATACACACAGGCACATTCGTGCACATTCACACACACACACACACACCAAGGCTAATTAGGCACACCTGTTGTAGAGGCGGGACACAAAGCGTTTGGCGTGCAGCGTGGCGCTCAAGGCCATCACCGGGAGACAGATGCTCATTCCCAGCCTGGCGCTGATGTGACGCGTGGAGGTGAGGAAAAACAAAGCTATGCCAAAACCATTGTTTATCACACACACACACACACACACACACACACACACACACACACACACACACACACACACACACACACACACACACAGATGCAGGAGAGCCTTCATTTAGGAGACCATAGTCTATAACAGAGTTAAAGCAGCCATTTCCTCTTTAACTTGCAGGCTACTGTCGTGTCTTTGGCATCATTAAATTGAAGACTGATATTTCATCAAATCAATTCTCTGTAATTATTATTATGTGATTAAACTAATCATGTAAATGTAGTTAACTAGGAAGTCAGGGCACCAAGGAAAATCTTCAGATTACAAAGTTATAATTTTTCTAATATAACTTTTCAGATATTTTAATATCTGATCAATTAGTCTTCTAATTAATGAATTGTTCTTTACTTCACGTTAGCCTCATTCCAAACGCCGTAAGTTGTTGGCTATCTGCACGAACCCAGTCTTCACTATGAGTCATCCATACACCAATTGTCTTAATCATTTATTTACTAACTAAATAATCACAGAAATGCATAACAAACAAACAAAAGTAGATATGGTTACAAGGAAATGATAGAGGATGTGCCCTAGTGGGCTAAACCGATATGACGGTTTGGTCGACAAAGGGACTGAGAAGGGTGCAAAAGACAGAAGACACTACACAGTTGATAATTATAATAATTGAAATGCTAATCCTTACTCATTCGGGAATAATTGCAATCAGTATATATATTTACGCTCAGTGTGTCGTCATGATCTCTGTTGGAATCGTACGTCTTTCTGTTGGAAAGTTCATCTGAACTTCTCTTTGCGTCCCTGGAGTCTTCGTGGTTAGAATGGATACTTCAGAGTTCCATTCAGAAATGTTCTTAAAGATAGATGTTTTGGCGGTTTTCGGTCTTCGCATTCAATGGTACATAATTCCTAGCTGCAGACTAGTAATTAGTATTGAAGAGTTGCTCTTATTCTGTCGGTACTGATAGTCTCAGAGTTTAACCACGTGGTATAGTTAAGAATTCAGCAACCATTACAACCTTAGCTTGTCCTGAGGTTTTTCTGGTCTCTACTCAAACCTTAGCTCCCTCAGCTGACCGAGGTAGGCATGGTCTAAAGAGGATTACTCCAGGTGGGGTTTTATTCGGAACTGTTGAAAAGCTGTCCCATGACGCCAGATCGATGTCAGTGCTCATGGGGGCGGGCCAATAACTTAGTGAAACTTTAAACAGAAATACAATTCTCTCACATTAAAGGTTTAAAATCACATAACAGCATTTCACAAATAGTTTCATCTTTACTCATTCATTTTAAACAATAATTAGATGCAAGCCTCAGAACGGAGGCTCCTGTATAAACAGTATTATGGCAATGTGGCTGTATTGTCTTTCCTGAGGTCACAATCATAAAACAAAATGGACCGGTCGTACCTGGATTCTCCACCGGCCGTTTACACATTCTCCAAAACATGGATATTGTTCAGTTCTCAAGTTCTGTGTTGTAGAATAAGTTAATTTGTTCTACTGTGAAACTCTCTCTCTATACTGCCTGGCCATGAGGAGAGTCTCCTCTAGGAATTTACGACCTGAGATAACAGAACCTGGGTGTAAGAGGGAGAGAGGGGGAAGGCACTCGCTATACCCAAAGAGGGCCACGTCATGACACTACACACACACGTGCACCCGCATAGCCACACGCACAAGCACACACACATCATCAACAAACACAGTGTGTGCGTGGTAATGCCAGAATGCTCCGCACTATGGCAACTCTCTCTCCTCTGGATCCTTCTAGACCTATCGGCTGCCTTCGACACTGTGAACCATCAGATCCTCCTAAAGCACCCTCTCCTAACAGCCATTGTTGCGGCAATACGCTTGGATTGAATTATACAGGTTCCTACCAAACACGTGGCAGACATCTGTCTCAGACACATCTCTCTTCACCACTGGTGTCCCCACAGCCATTCTAGGCCCTCTCCTATTCTCGCTATACACCAAGTCACTTGGCTCTGTCATAAACACATGGTCTCTCACATCATTGCTCCATGCAGACAACACAAAATCTTCCCTTTCCCCCTTCTGATGGCCAGGTGGCGAATTCTCTGCATGTCTGGCAGAAATCAGTGTGATGACGGATCACCACCTCAAGCTGAACCTCAGCAAGACGGAAAGCTCACCTCCCGTAAAATACTACCCGTTCCATGAAAGTCTAAAAGCCATCACGGTTGAAACATTGTTTCCTCCTCCCAGAGCGCTAAGAACCTTGGCGTAATCCTGGAAAACACCCTGTCGTTCTCAACTAACATCAAGGCGGTGGCCCGACAGCACCATTTTCTAGGTTCATGCTCTAAACATCCGCAGAGTACGCCCCTGCCTCACACAGGACTCAGACACAGGTCCTAATCCAGGCACTTGTCATCTCCCGTCTGGATTACTGCAGTAGGATGATGGCTGGGCTGCCTGTGCCATTAAACGTGTGTGAACTCATCCAGAACGCCGCAGCCTGTCTGGTGTTCAACCTTCCCAAGTTCTCTCCACGTCACCCCGCTCCTCCGCTCTCTCCACTGGCTTCCAGTTGAAGCTCGCATCCGCTACAAGACCATGGTGCTTGCCTAAAAGCTGTGAGGGGAAATATAAATAGTACAGGCTCAGATACCCCTAAACTACCAAACAGTACTTTAAAGTTCATCCACCTCTTTATACTGCTCGCCTCCCTACCACTGAGGAAGTACAGTTCCCGCTCAGCCCAGTCAAAACTGTTTCTGCTCTGGCTACTAATGGTGGAACAAACTCCTCCTGACGCCAGGACAGCGGAGTCAATCACCACCTTCCGGAGACACCTGAAACCTCTCACCTCTTCTGGCCTAGGATAGGATAAAACAATGAGGACCCCCCCTTAAATGATTTAGATGCACTATTGTAAAGTGGCTGTTCCACTGATGTCACAAGGTGACATTCACACAATTTGCTCGCGTCGCACACGGATAATAAAGACACAAGATGAGTTAAAGGTGCAGTGTAAATGTAAAATTGGTTATGGCAGATGGAGGAAGGTGGGAGGGTAATTACACACCACACTAAAGCTAATTCCTAACAGCCATTGTTGATTGGCAATAATATTGAATTATATTGTATTCTACACAAACACACACAGACAACAGACACATCTCCTTTCATACAACCCCACAGCCATAGTGATCTGATGAACACCAACTCTTCACTTGTTCCATTGTGTGCTCACATTTCACCTAACCCCACAACCAAAACACACCCTCCACCAGTGTTGGTATGCAAACACTCAACACTCACATTGAGTAAAAGTAATGATAGCTTAATAGAAAATGACTCAAGTAAAGTGAAAGTCAGCCAGTAAAATACTACTTGAGTAAAAGTCTAAAAGTATTTAGTTTTAAACATGTTAAGTATCAAATGTAAAAGTATAAATAATTAAAAATTCCTTATATTAAGAAACCAGGCAGCAAACCAGACAGCACCATTTTCTAGTTTTTTTAAATTTACGAATAGCCGGGGGCACACTCCAGCACTCAGACACAATTTACAAATGAAGCATGTGGTTTAGTGAGTCCCCTCTGATTAGATGACGGCAGTAGGATGATCCAGGGATGATCCTTTATACGTGAATTGGACCGTTTTCCCCCTGCCAAGATTTAAAATACTTTTGGATGTCAGGGAAAATGTAAGGAATAAAAAGTACATCACTTTATTTTGGAACGTCAGGGTCCAGTTGTCAAATATAAATAGTACAGTACAGATACCCCCAAAAAACTACTTAGGAGTACTTTAAAGGTTTTTATGTCATTTATACCACTGCCCTCCACCACCCAAAGCCCCCCTCCCCCTCCATCAGTTTCATATATGACTACTAATGCCTGACTATAACCAATCCTGCTGCAGTAGCAGAGTTAGTGGAACAGCTCACCTCCGGCCTGTTCCTCTCCTGCCTGGCCTGTCTGTTTAAAACAATGAGGACAGTATTGTCAGCTCATTTGTCAGCTCCCAGCGTACACACACACACAAGCTCGCGAGCACACGCACAAGAGAAAAACACAAGTGGAGTTGTGAGAGCAGGGAGTGCAGGGAAGGAGCGTCAGAGAGAGAGAGTGACGTTTCAAAGGAAACAGTATCTGGGGTGAGTCAGAAGTATACAATGTACCCAAAAACAGTCATGAGTGCAAAAGGAAGGTGAGTTTGAATTGAACAAGCTAAGCGGATGTTCTAAATGAACATTCCCTTAAGGAGAACAGAAAGTGCAGATAAAGGATTCTCCTTGTTTCATTGTGTGCTCTCATTTCACCTACAGTATATAACCTGCCCCTTTCTTATGCAAACACCAATACTGCCATTAAAGAG
This sequence comes from Oncorhynchus masou masou, assembly GCF_036934945.1. Taxonomy (NCBI): domain Eukaryota; kingdom Metazoa; phylum Chordata; class Actinopteri; order Salmoniformes; family Salmonidae; genus Oncorhynchus; species Oncorhynchus masou. The sequence goes on along the minus strand of NW_027008359.1, from coordinate 11,887 downwards.
ATAAAGAACAAACTACAGCATTAGTTAGATCTTACCCTGAAGAGTTATCTATGAGCCATACACTACTTTCAATATAATGCATCTAACTAATGTTGTAATATGTGAAAACTATCCCTTTAATCAACATAAACATTTAGAAGACCGGAATAGGGCCTTCCAGACATCCAGAAAGCCTGGGGCCTAGAGTAGTCACCCTGCCCAAGGAAGGCTCCCTCACCGTGGACAGGCAGCTCCTCTGCTCCCTGATGAGAAAGCAGCCCAGGAAGCCCGTGACCATGACCAGGGCCCCGGCCAGGATGAGGATGTAGGCGGACAGGAAGGTGCTGGAGGCCAGCAGGCTCAGGTAATCACTCTTGTCTATCAGGGTCCAGATGCCCACACCCATCACCGCCGAGCCCACCTGAGGAGAGAAAAGTTGATGTCAAAGTGTTCCCATATGTTTGTTTTGGCTTTAAATGTTTCATGAAATCTAATTGAATTCAATTCAATTATGGAAGAGAGAGAGAGTAGGAACAGTGACAGGAGGGGTGTGAGGGGGAGAGTGTTGGCTGTCAACAAGTGAGTCAGAGAGGGAAAGGGGAGACAAACAAGGACCAAGAGAGGGAGAAAGAGAGACAGAAAAACAAAGAGGAGGATGAGAGAGAGAGAGAGAGAGAGAGAGAGAGAGAGAGAAAAGGAATAGAAAGAGAGAGAAAGCAGTGTCAATAAAGTGAGTCAGAGAGGAAGGGGATATGCACAAAAACAGTGAGAGAAAAAGAGAAAAAGAGAGAAAAAGGAAGTGAAAAAGAGAGAGAAAGGAATAGAAAGAGAGAGAAAGGAATAGAAAGAGAGAGAAAGGAAGAGAAAGAGAGAAAAAGGAAAAAGGAGAGAGAAAAGGAAGAGAAAAAGAGAGAAAAGGAATAGAAAAAGAGAGAGAAAAAGAGAGAAAGGAAGAGAAACAGAGAGAAAGGAAGAGAAAGGAAGAGAAAAGGAGAGAGAGAAAGGAAGAAAGAGAGAGAAAGGAATAGAAAGAGAGAGAAAGGAAGAGAAAATGAAAGAGAGAAAAGGAAGAGAAAAAGAGAGAGAAAGGAATAGAAAGAGAGAGAAAGGAAGAGAAAAGAGAGAGAGAAAGGAATAGAAAGAGAGAGAAAGGAAGAGAAAAGGAGAGAGAGAAACTGAATAAATGACTTAAATGTAAATGTAAATGTAAAGGAATAGAAAGAGAGAGAAAGGAAGAAAAATGAGAGAGAGAGAAAAGGAATAGAAAAGGAGAGAAAAAGAGAGAAATTAAGAGAAAAAGAGAGATAGAAAGGAAGAGAAAAGGAGAGAGAAAGGAATAGAAAGAGAGAGAAAGGAAGAGAAAAGGAGAGAGAGAAAGGAAGAGAAAAGGAGAGAGAGAAAGGAATAGAAAGAGAGAGAATGGAAGAGAAAATGAGAGAGAGAGAGAAAGGAATAGAAAGAGAGAGAAAGGAAGAGAAAATGAGAGAGAGAAAGGAATAGAAAGAAAGAGAAAGGAAGAGAAAATTAGAGAGAGAAAGTAATAGAAAGAGAGAGAAAGGAAGAGAAAATGAGAGAGAGAAAGGAAGAGAAAAGGAGAGAGAAAAAGAGAGAGAAAGGAAGAGAAAAGGAGAGAGAGAAAGGAATAGAAAGAGAGAGAAAGGAATAGAAAAGGAGAGAGAGAAAGGAAGGAAAAGAAAAGGAGAGAGAAAAAGAGAGAAATGAAGAGAAAAGGAGAGAGAGAAAGGAAGAGAAAAGGAGAGAGAGAAAGGAATAGAAAGATAGAGAAAGGAATAGAAAGAGAGAGAAAGGAAGAGAAAAAGAGAGAAAGGAAGAGAAAAAGAGAGAAAGGAAGAGAAAAAGAGAGAGTGAAAGGAAGAGAAAGAAAGAGAGAAAGGAAGAGAAAGAAAGAGAGAGAAAAGGAAGAGAGAAAGAGAGAGAGAAAGGAAGAGAGAGAGAAAGAGAGAGAGAAAGGAAGAAGAGAGAAAGAGAGAGAAGAGAGAAAAGAGAGAGAAAGAGAAAGAGAGAGAGAGAAAGGAAGAGAGAGAAAGAGAGAGAAAGGAAGAGAGAGAAAGGAGAGAGAAAGGAAGAGAAGGAAGAGAGAAGAAGAAAAAAAGAGAGAGAGAAAGGAAGAGAAAAGAAGAGAGAAAGGAAGAGAAAAGAGAGACATAAATGAAGAGAAAAAGAGAGCGAGAAAGGAAGAGAGCAGAGTGACAAAAAAGGAGAGAGAGCCAAACAGAGCCAGAGTGGAGTGATTTGTTTCCATAAACAATGGTGGCCACATCAGAGGGGTGACGTGGCGATGCCATTAATCTGTTTTCCCCATCTCTGTCATCTATGACACACCCGGACGTGCAGGAAATCCCAGGGAGAGTTGCTCCTATTCAGCCTTCCATCCTTTTCCTCCTCCTCTACACGCCAAGCCCCTACTCCCAAACAACAAGCACTGCTGCTACAGATGTAGGATCTTAATGTGATCCCCCTGTTGCAGAACTCAAACATGAAGCGTATTTTAGGTTTAAAAAGGCTTCTGACGTTTGTCATTTCCACTGGAAAATGTATCAACCCTTATAAAAATGTCCATTAATTATAATTCACATAATAACTCACATGTCCTGTTGCTGCAGGATTATTGGATTATTTTCCTTCTGTAGCAAACTGGCTCAAATTCAGATGTGACATCTGTAGTGCTAAAACAACATGCCATGGGAAAACGTGATAGTTTAATTAAAGGAATGGGCAACTCTGGAGTATTAGTATGTAGTATCTTTGGGTGTAGAGTTACAATATAGAGAAACAGGGAGGCTGGGGCTGTGGCCGTTGGGGAAAGTGGGAGGCATTACTGTTACACAATGTGGGGTTTGAAGGGAAGTCCTTAGGTTAGTGTGAAATGTAATGCGAGAGATATAAAAGAGAACCTGTTTGAATCTGATCCCTTCCTCTGTAGACAGAGAACAGCTGTTTTCAGGCCCAGCAGAACATAGCTTTAATAGTTAACTGTGTTATTAGACATTAAACGTACACCAGCTGCCAGGGACCAGGTTTGATCCACAGCCCATCGGTTCAACACCGACAGGCCATAAATATTAGAGTACACTGGGCGAAGTCCATTTCTTTGCGCTCCTAAATGTAATCTCCCACTCCATCTCTCTGTCATGTTTTTTCTCTCCCTCTGTGTCTCTTTTTCCTCACTCTGTAACTCTCTCCCTCTCGTTCCTCACCGTAACTCTCTCCCTCTCGTTCCTCACCGTAACTCTTTCTCTCTCGTTCCTCACCGTAACTCTTTCCCTCTCGTTCCTCACTGTAACTCTCTCCTCACCTGAACTCTCCCTCTCGTTCCTCACCGTAACTCTCTCCTCACCTGAACTCTCCCTCTCATTCCTCACCGTAACTCTCTCCCTCTCGTTCCTCACCGTAACTCTCTCCTCACCTGAACTCTCCCTCTTGTTCCTCACCGTAACTCTCTCCCTCTCATTCCTCACCGTAACTCTCTCCCTCTCATTCCTCACCGTAACTCTCTCCCTCTCACCGTAACTCTCTCACCGTAACTCTCTCCCGTCTCGTTCTCTCACCGTAACTCTCTCTCCCCTCTTGTTCCTCACCGTAACTCTCTCCCTCTCGTAACTCCTCACCGTAACTCTCTCCCTCACCGTAACTCTCTCTCGTTCTCACCGTAACTCTCTCCCTCTCGTTCCTCACCGTAACTCTCTCCCTCTCGTTCCTCACCGTAACTCTCCTCTCCTCACCGTAACTCTCTCTCTCTCGTAACTCTTTCCTCACCGTAACTCTCTCCCTCTCGTTCCTCACCGTAACTCTCTCCCTCTCGTTCCTCACCGTAACTCTCTCCCTCTCGTTCCTCCCGTAAACTCTCTCCCTCTCGTTCTCTCTCGTTCCCACTGTAACTCTCTCCTCACCGTAACTCTCTCCCTCTCGTTCCTCACTGTAACTCTTTCCCTCTCGTTCCTCACCGTAACTCTCTCCCTCTCGTTCCTCACCGTAACTCTCTCCCTCTCCTCACCGTAACTCTCTCCCTCTCGTTCCTCACCGTAACTCTTCCCTCTCGTTCTTTCCTCACCGTAACTCTCTCCTCACCGTAACTCTTCCTCACCGTAACTCTCTCCCTCTCGTTCCTCACCGTAACTCTTTCCCTCTCGTTCCTCACCGTAACTCTTTCCCTCTCGTTCCTCACCGTAACTCTCTCCCTCTCATTCCTCACCGTAACTCTCACCCTCTCGTTCCTCACTGTAACTCTTTCCCTCTCGTTCCTCACTGTAACTCTTTCCCTCTCGTTCCTCACCGTAACACTGTAACTCTTTCCTCTCTCGTTCTCTCCCTCACCGTAACTCTCTCCCTCTCGTTCCTCACTGTAACTCCCTCTCGTTCCTCACTGTAACTCTTTCCCTCTCTTCCTCCTCACCGTAACTCTCTCCCTCTCGTTCCTCACCGTAACTCTCTTCTCACCGTAACTCTTTCCCTCTTGTTCCTCACCATAACTCTCTCCTCACCTGAACTCTCCCTCTTGTTCCTCACCGTAACTCTCTCCCTCTCATTCCTCACCGTAACTCTCTCTCTCTGATTCTCTCTCTCTCTCTTGGCTAAGAAAGAGCAACACAAGAAGTCACACAAGAAGTCTAACTTTGATGTAAAAACCTTCCCTGTGCATGCCTTTGCGAACGTTAACCCAATTCACTCTCTCCCTGAGTCCCCTCTGAAATAAATCAACTATGAACCTGTCACTGGAAGAAAACTATCGTTTCTGTGTACTAGAGGTTTAATACAGCCTGATCCCAGATCTGTTTTGTGCTGTCAAGCCAACTCACTTAGTTTTTCCCAACACAAAAAGATCTTACCAGGCCAGTTTACCAGGCCATCTTACCAGGCTAGATTGCTACTCACCCAGAAGAGAAAGTTGAAGACAAACAGGAGGGCTTGCTAATTTGCTATAGCCTGATCCCAGATCTGTTTGTCATGTATAGCAAACTCCTATGACCAACTCCCATGGTTGTTGGCTACTGCAGCACAAACAGATGCAGGGTAGCTTGCTAGTGCTACTCACCCAGAAGAGGACATTAAAGACGAAGAGGAGGTACTTGAGGCAGACAGTCATCCAGTCACCCTGGTCGTCTTTGTACACGGCCGTCATCTCCCCTCCACAGCTCTGGACAGACAGGGCACAAAACTTACACTGGCAGTTCTGAATCTGAAGTACTTGACTGTTATCTTTACAGTCAGCAGGGTTGAAAACAGGGTAGAAAACCCCAAGCAGCAGTTCTCACAGACTTTCTGTTCTCACAAGATTCTCCAAAGTTTGAAGAATATTCTAAGAACAGGGTACAAAACAATCAGGCCAGGAGTTCTGAGTACTTGACAGTTCACATAGCATTTCAAGTGGCTGAAAAATGGTCTGACAACATAGAAAATGCAAACCGGTTATTCTAATTCAAATTAAGACATAAAATGTGGGGACATTTTGAGGACAATAACACATCACACAAGGTATGACATGAGCAGAAACAATAACCCAAATCACAGTCAGTCAAACTGTTGTTGGTTACTTCCTCCCTTCTGCACGATAACTAGCAACTGTAGCCTTGTAGCACACCAGACAAGGGACATTGACTATCCTCACACTCTGTGAACACCCTGTGAAGAGGCGTTGAGTGTTATAACAAAAGCCAAAACAAAAGTATTTGTGGAGACATGTACACGCACACGCACACACACACACACACACACACACACACACACACACACACACACACACACACACACACACACACACACACACACACACACACACACACACATTCCAATTAAATAGAGGGAGAAAGATGCTGCCTCGCCTCTGAAGGCCTTTGATTGACACATCGCCATGACAATATCACTGGACAGCATCACTGAACAGCGTAATCTAATATGGCATGGCTATCCACTTCTTCATTTCTCAGACCTGTCAATCATAGGACTGAGATACTAACAAGAGTCAACTATTCCCGTAAAACTGTCTTTATTGACTAGTTATGCCATTTTCATCAACTAATTTCATGAAGGTTTATGTCCAAAGCATTGCATAGAATGGTTTTAGTCACTGCCACACACTGTGTAAGTGTTATGTACTTGAGTGAAGACCCAAAAGCGGTTTTAACAGAAAACAGAGTTCTTTAATGAAAAACAGGAATGGCATAAATCCTCTTCCAACGTTGACAATGGAACAAAAAGAACGTAGTATAGTGCAGGATGCACCTGCCAGGCAGACTCCGACAGGATAGGACAAGGTGGAAGCAAACGAGACGACAGCTTGCTTCTGGCATCAAAAACACAAACAAGAATCAGACACTGAAAGTAGCAGGAACAGAGAGAGAAATAGAGACCTAATCAGAGGGGGAAGAGAGAACAGGTGTGAAAGAGTGAATGAGCTAGTTAGGGGAGATGTAGAACAGCTGAAGAATGAGAGACAGAGAAGGTAACCTAAAAAGACCAGCAGAGAGAGACAGAGTGAAGAGAAAGGACAGGAACAGACATAACAAGACATGACAGTACCCCCCACTCACCGAGCGCCTCCTGGCGCACTCGAGGAGGAAACCTGGCGGCAACGGAGGAAATCATCGATCAGCGAACGGTCCAGCACGTCCCGAGAGGGAACCCAACTCCTCTCCTCAGGACCGTACCCCTCCCAATCCACTAGGTACTGATGACCACGGCCCCGAGGGCGCATGTCCAAATCTTACGAACCCTGTAGATGGGTGCGCCCTCGACAAGGATGGGGGGAGGGACGAGCGGGGGCGCGAAGAACGGGCTTAACACAGGAGACATGGAAGACCGGGTGAACGCGACGAAGATAGCGGGAGAAGAAGTCGCACTGCGACAGGATTAATGACCTGGGAAATACGGAACGGACCAATGAACCGCGGGGCCAACTTGCGAGAAGCTGTCTTAAGGGGAAGGTTCTGAGTGGAGAGCCATACTCTCTGACCGCAACAATATCTAGGACTCTTGGTCCTACGCTTATTAGCGGCCTTCACAGTCTGCGCCCTATTACGGCAAAGTGCCGACCTGACCCCCTTCCAGGTGCGCTCGCAACGCTGGACAAAAGCCTGAGCGGAGGGGACGCAGGACTCGGCGAGCTGAGATGAGAACAGCGGAGGCTGGTACCCGAGGCTACTCTGAAAAGGAGATAGACCGGTAGCAGACGAGGGAAGCGAGTTGTGGGCGTACTCTGCCCAGGGAGCTGTTCTGACCAAGACGCAGGGTTACGAAAAGAAAGACTGCGTAAAATGCGACCAACAGTCTGATTGGCCCGTTCGGCTTGACCGTTAGACTGGGGATGAAAGCCGGACGAGAGACTGACGGAAGCCCCAATCAAACGGCAAAACTCCTCCAAAATTGAGACGTGAACTGCGGGCCTCTGTCGGAAACGACGTCAGACGGAAGGCCATGAATTCGGAAAACATTCTCGATAATGATCTGAGCCGTCTCCTTAGCAGAAGGGAGCTTAGCGAGAGGAATGAAATGAGCCGCCTTAGAGAATCTATCGACAACCGTAAGAATAACTGTCTTCCCCGCTGATGAAGGCAGTCCGGTGATGAAATCTAAAGCGATGTGAGACCACGGTCGAGAGGGAATGGGAAGCGGTCTGAGACGGCCGGCAGGAGGAGAGTTCCCAGATTTAGTCTGCGCAGACCGAACAAACGGCGACAAATCGACGCGCGTCACGTTCCCGAGTGGGCCACCAGAAACGCTGGCGAATGGAAGCGAGCGTACCCCGAACGCCGGGGTGGCCGGCTAACTTGGCAGAGTGGGCCCACTGAAGAACGGCCGGACGAGTAGGAACGGGAACGAACAGAAGGTTCCTAGGACAAGCTCGCGGCGACGGAGTGTGAGCGAGTGCTTGCTTTACCTGCCTCTCAATTCCCCAGACAGTCAACCCGACAACACGCCCTTCAGGGAGAATCCCCTCGGGGTCGGTGGAGACCTCAGAAGAACTGAAGAGACGAGATAAAGCATCAGGCTTGGTGTTCTTTGAGCCCGGACGATAAGAAATAACAAACTCGAAACGAGCGAAAAACAGAGCCCAACGAGCCTGGACGCGCATTAAGTCGTTTGGCTGAACGGATGTACTCAAGGTTCCTATGGTCAGTCCAAACGACAAAAGGAACGGTCGCCCCCTCCAACCACTGTCGCCATTCGCCTAGGGCTAAGCGGATGGCGAGCAGTTCGCGATTACCAACATCATAGTTACGTTCTGACGGCGATAAGCGATGAGAGAAAAACGCGCAAGGATGGACCTTGCCGTCAGAGAGAGAGCGCTGAGAAAGAATGGCTCCCACGCCCACCTCTGACGCGTCAACCTCAACAACAAACTGACTAGAGATGTCAGGTGTAACAAGAATAGGTGCGGATGTAAAACGATTCTTAAGAAGATCAAAAGCTCCCTGGGCGGAAACGGACCACTTAAAGCACGTCTTAACAGAAGTAAGGGCTGTGAGGGGAGCTGCCACCTGACCGAAATTACGGATGAAACGACGATAGAAATTCGCGAAGCCAAGAAAGCGCTGCAGCTCGACGCGTGACTTAGGAACGGGCCAATCAATGACAGCCTGGACCTTAGCGGGATCCATCTTAATGCCCTCAGCGGAAATAACGGAACCGAGAAAGGGACAGAGGCGGCATGAAAAGTGCACTTCTCAGCCTTCACATAAAGACAGTTCTCCAAAAGGCGCTGGAGGACGCGTCGCACGTGCTGAACATGAATCGAGAGAGACGGTGAAAAATCAGGATATCGTCCATGTAAACGAAAACAAAAATGTTCAGCATGTCTCTCAGGACGTCGTTAACTAGTGCCTGAAAGACAGCTGGAGCGTTAACGAGGCCGAAAGGAAGAACCCGGTATTCAAAGTGCCCTAACGGAGTGTTAAACGCCGTCTTCCACTCGTCCCCCTCCCTGATGCGCACGAGATGGTAGGCGTTACGAAGGTCCAATTTGGTGAAAAACCTGGCTCCCTGCAGGATCTCGAAGGCTGAAGACATAAGAGGAAGCGGATAACGATTCTTAACTGTTATGTCATTCAGCCCTCGATAATCCACGCATGGGCGCAGGGACCCGTCCTTCTTCTGAACAAAAAAAACCCCGCTCCGGCGGGAGAGGAGGAGGAGACTATGGTACCGGCGTCGAGCGAAACAGACAAATAATCCTCGAGAGCCTTACGTTCGGGAGCCGACAGAGAGTATAATCTACCCCGGGGGAGTAGTTCCCGGAAGGAGATCAATACTACAGTCATACGACCGGTGTGGAGGGAGAGAAGTGGCCTTGGAACGACTGAACACCGTGCGCAGATCGTGATACTCCTCCGGCACCCCTGTCAAATCGCCAGGCTCCTCCTGTGAAGAAGAGACAGAGGAAACAGGAGGGATAGCAGACATTAAACAGGTCACATGACAAGAAACATTCCAGGATAGGATAGTATTACTAGACCAATTAATAGAAGGGTTATGGCGCACTAGCCAGGATGACCCAAAACAACAGGTGTAAAAGGTGAACGAAAAATTAAAAAGAAATGGTTTCGCTATGATTACCAGAGACAGTGAGGGTTAAAGGCAGCGTCTCACGCTGAATCTTGGGGAGAGAACTACCATCTAAAGCGAACAAGGCCGTTGGCTCCCCTAACTGTCTGAGAGGAATGTCATGTTCCCGAGCCCAGGTCTCGTCCATAAAACAGCCCTCCGCCCCAGAGTCTATCAAGGCACTGCAGGAAGCAGATGAACCGGGCCAGCGGAGATGGACCGGAAAGGTAGTGCGTGATCCAGAAGGAGAGGCCTGAGTAGTTGCGCTCACCAGTAGCCCTCCTCTTACTGATGAGCTCTGGCTTTTACTGGACATGAGGTGACAAAATGACCAGCGGAGCCGCAGTAGAGACAGAGGCGATTGGTGATTCTCCGTTCCTTCTCCTTGGCCGAGATGCGGATACCCCCCAGCTGCATAGGCTCAGCATCCGAGCCGGCGGAGGAGGGTGGCAGTGATGCGGCAGGTGGCAGTGATGTGGAGAGGGGAGCAACGGAGAACGCGAACTCCTTTCCACGTGCTCGGCGACGAAGATCAAACCGTCGCTCTATGCGAATAGCAGAGCTATTAAGGAGTCAGACTGGAAGGAACCTCCCTGGAGAGGATCTCATCCTTAACCTCGACGAGGGAGACCCTCCAGAAAACGAGCGAGCAAAGCCGGCTCGTTCCAGTCACTAGAGGCAGCGAGAGTGCGAAACTCAATAGAATAATCCGTTATGGATCGATTCCCCTGACATAGGGAAGACAGGGCCCTGGAAGCCTCCTCCCCAAAAACAGAACGGTCAAAAACCCGTATCATCTCCTCCTTAAAGTCCTGAAACTGGTTAATACACTCAGCCCTCGCCTCCCAGATTGCCGTGCCCCACTCACGCGCCCGTCCGGTGAGGAGAGAAATGACGTAGGCGATGCGGGCTGCGCCCCTGGAGTAAGTGTTGGGCTGGAGAGAGAACACCACATCACACTGAGTGAGGAATGAGCGGCACTCAGTGGGCTCCCCTGAGTAACAGGGCGGGTTGTTGATCCTGGGCTCCGGAGACTCGGAAACCCTGGAAGTGGGCGGTGGATCGAGGTGGAGTTGGTGAACCTGTCTTGTGAGGTCGGAGACTTGGACGGCCAGGGTCTCAACGGCATGTCGAGCAGCAGACAATTCCTCCTCGTGTCTGCCTAGCATCGCGCTCCCTGGATCTCGACGGCGGAGTGAAAAGGGTCCCGGAGCCGCTGGGTCCATTCTTGGTCTGATTCTTCTATTATGTACTTGAGTGAAGACCCAAAAGCGGTTTTAACAGAAAACAGAGTTCTTTAATGAAAAACAGGAATGGCATAAATCCTCTTCCAACGTTGACAATGGAACAAAAAGAACGTAGTATAGTGCAGGATGCACCTGCCAGGCAGACTCCGACAGGATAGGACAAGGTGGAAGCAAACGAGACGACAGCTTGCTTCTGGCATCAAAAACACAAACAAGAATCAGACACTGAAAGTAGCAGGAACAGAGAGAGAAATAGAGACCTAATCAGAGGGGGAAGAGAGAACAGGTGTGAAAGAGTGAATGAGCTAGTTAGGGGAGATGTAGAACAGCTGAAGAATGAGAGACAGAGAAGGTAACCTAAAAAGACCAGCAGAGAGAGACAGAGTGAAGAGAAAGGACAGGAACAGACATAACAAGACATGACAGTAAGAGTCAATACTTACATTTACATTTACATTTAAGTCATTTAGCAGACGCTCTTATCCAGAGCGACTTACAAATTGGTGAATTCACCTTCTGACATCCAGTGGAACAGCCACTTTACAATAGTGCATCTAAATCATTAAGGGGGGGTGGTGAGAAGGATTACTTATCCTATCCTAGGTATTCTGAAGAGGTGGGGTTTCAGGTGTCTCCGGAAGGTGGTGATTGACTCCGCTGTCCTGGCGTCGTGAGGGAGTTTGTTCCACCATTGGGGGGCCAGAGCAGCGAACAGTTTTGACTGGGCTGAGCGGGAACTGTACTTCCTCAATGGTAGGGAGGCGAGCAGGCCAGAGGTGGATGAACGCAGTGCCCTTGCTTGGGTGTAGGGCCTGATCAGAGCCTGGAGGTACTGCGGTGCCGTTCCCCTCACAGCTCCGTAGGCAAGCACCATGGTCTTGTAGCGGATGCGAGCTTCAACTGGAAGCCAGTGGAGAGGAGCGGAGGAGCGGGGTGACGTGAGAGAACTTGGGAAGGTTGAACACCAGACGGGCTGCGGCGTTCTGGATGAGTTGTAGGGGTTTAATGGCACAGGCAGGGAGCCCAGCCAGCAGCGAGTTGCAGTAATCCAGACGGGAGATGACAAGTGCCTGGATTAGGACCTGCGCCGCTTCCTGTGAGAG